>NW_010247145.1:0-40162 GCF_000690775.1 Eurypyga helias | reverse complement strand
GTGTCCAAGTGGTGCAGCAGGGTGCTAACCATATCTCCTTGGATTGTGGGGGCTTAATTCTGTGCCCCATCCCTGTCTACCATCACAGGAGGGTTGGGTACCCTGCGAATAACTAGTCTTACTATTAATGACTACTTTGCCTCAGCCTTTAAGTAACTTAGACTTTTGCTCATCCTTAGTCACTAGGTTTCTCCCTGCATCCGGTAAAGGATGAAGATTCTCCTTAGCTGTCCTTTTGTTGTTAACATATTTATGGAAACATTTTTATTGTCTTTTATGGCAGAGGTCAGCGTAAGTTCTAGTTGGGCTTTGACACTTCTAATTTTCTCCTTGCAAAACCTGACAACATCCTTGTAGTCTTCCTGAGTTGCCTGCCCCTTTTTCCAGAGCTCATAAACTCTGCTTTCTTTTTCTGAATTCTAACAAAAGATCTCTGTTTGACCAGGCTGGTCCCCCACTGGCCTGGCTTGTCTTCTTGATCATGGGGATGGCCTGCTCCTGTGCCATTAGGATTTCCTTCTTGAAGAATGTCCAGCCTTCCTGAACTCCTCTGCCCTTCAGGAGGACTCTGTCAATCAGGCTCCTAAAAAGGCCAAAGTCTGCCATCCAGAAGTCAGTTCTGCTGACCCCTCTCCTCACTTCTCCGAGAATTAGAGAAGCTCTTTGGAGAAGTTCTTAATAAGCTCTTCCAGGCTCAGTAATTGTGTGCAAACAACATTAATTGGGTACTGAAACACCTGAACATCGTCTCAAAAGTCACAAACATGGGTGCAAGACCATGCCACACACATTCATTATTTATCTGACTTGTTTGAGGTGTACGCTGTGTTCACACTTGGCAATACACACTTCATAAGATGTCAAGAAAAGAATCTGCACAAGGAAGTTTTTACAAAACATATTCAAGATGTGGTACCAAATGCCAAGCAACAGTATGGCTTCATTTCCTTTCCTCATTTTTTCTGTCATCAACCCCAGAAAGTTCACATGCTTTCCACAAACTGTCTCTCACTGTAAAACGTAGGCAGGATTTTATGGTGAAATATCGCCTTGTGTTTGAATTCTGTGGTTCTTTTGAAGAGCTAAATGCTGCACCATATCATGTAATCAGAATGTTTTATGGTGTAGTGTGGCTGTGCAACTGCACTAAGCCTATTAACTGCTTTCATGCCTGATGACAGATTTCTTACTAATTTGAAAATACATAAACAATACAGAATTTGCAGTTATACAATATTAACCAGGATCGTTTATGAGCAGGCCAACTACCTGTTCTTTGAATTCAGTTCTTTGAAGAGCCAGTGAGACATAATCTAAGCTTAGTATCTCACAAGTCCCTAACACACAAATAAACACTAAAGGTACTGCTGAGACTGCACAGCCAATCAGTATTAATTCAATAGCTGTTATTTGATGAAGTAAACTCTTAACAACACAGGGCACAAAAAAACCCTGGAAGTGTCCAAGGCCAGGCTGGATGAGGCTTGGAGCAACCTGGTCTAGTGGAAGGTGTCCCTGCCCATGGCAGGGGGGTTGGAACTGGATGGTCTTCAAAGAAAGTCCCTTCCAGCCCAAACTGTTCTGTGATACTGCAAACATACAGCAAAACAGACAACGATACAGCTGCTCTCAAGGAAGAATACAGACCAACACACAGAAGAAAAGTCACCAGAACAAAAAATATGGTTTTTCTCTTTACTTCCAAGCACCACAGTAACATTCTCAATCACCTTGTTCAAATACTGCAAAATCTCAGATGTAAGAGTCAAGTTGCTTATTAACAGTAAGTTACAGCTAACTGAGATGGTTGCTCTAAAGGTCACCCACTTAAAGGGCTCCTCTTCCTCTGTGCCAGCATACCCTTTACACTGAAGAAAAGTGTTACAGATCAGAGCCCCAAAGCCAGGTCAATGGATTTTGTCACCTGGTGATTCCCTTGCGGGGGGGCACTTACAGTGCTGTTATGACATGGGTGCACAGCGCATGTGAGCTGAATTAAAGACCCAGCAGAACCTCTACACTGTGTTCATGTGTGCCCAGTATAGGCCAGTGGAGAAACTGCTCTAGCGCTGTTGGCTCACTTGTAACATGCCAGTCAGCAAAAGACAAAGTGGTTTAACTATAAGTCAGAAGAAGAATAAAGTAAATCCTGAGAGAGTGCAAACTATGACTTAATGGCCACGAAAGTGTATTTTGTTGGTGAAGTATTATCCATAAACCATTCACTGTCTTAACACTGAATGCTACGTGATAAGTGAAAGAGAACCAGCGTGCTGCAAACCGATGTACAAACAAGATCTCTGTTCACATTTAAGAGTTCTTTGCTCTTTACCTCTCCATCGGTACCAACATCTGAAGAAAAGAACAAACATGTTTTTGACTTTTGTGGGAGATAATATATGTATACACTTGGGGAAATTTGACTCAAGTAGTTACATAAACATTTACATAAACACTTGTAAGGGAAGATTCTAGTCCATTATCCTGCAATCTTAAATGTCAAGAAAGAGAAGCGAATTGCAAATTGAACAGTTCAACTATATGAAGATGGGTGCACTGTGTATTAGCCAAACACTTAAGCAGCATTCATCCATCTTACAGAATCTAAAAGCTGTATGGTTCGTGCATCAAATACTTTAAAAACTCAGAATAAACTGATTCTACATGAAAACAAATTAATTTAACTAAAATTATTCAAGACTCTAGACTAATACAGTGATATGCCTCATCACAGCAGATAAAAAATTAGAATTTTAAGTAGAAGTGCATTATATTGCATCACTTCATGAAGTAAATGTGCTGATAGTTGAGAAAAATAATTTAAATCAAACTGTGTATTGAGGAGACAAGTATACTGTGTGTATAAAATTGGTTTTTTTGATCCTCAAGAGAGACATGAGAATAGGAAAATTTGAAATAGCAACATTCTCTGTTTTCATAGGTAAACCCCTTCTGACTAATTATGTATTCGGCTCTGTAAAAGTTGCCTAAATCTAAAATCAAAATAAATTATAAATGATTTTCTTTTAAGAACTAGCCCTTGACTGTCTAAACACTTCCCTGTATGGCTTTTTTCAATACCTTACTGTTTTCTGAAAACATGCATCACTATTTTAAAACCTCTGTCAACAGGCATTTCTCCCCATTTATGAAACATCAAAACCAGGTCATTCAAGTCACAAACTTAAAACAAGACAAAGAAAGAATCTTTCTCTCTTCAGTGTGAAACTTTTGTCCCCTTTAGCTCCCCCTGCAAGAGGAGAGGATGAAAAGAAAGTTTTTTAAACTGTTCCAACAGTGAAGAAGACATTAATTTTTGGATGACAAACCTTTGAATTTCTTAAAGAAAACCAATTTTGATGTTACTGCTTTATCAGCCTCCCAGATTCTGCTAACATCCATTTTGCCACAAATTTCTTATAGCTAAGGCAATCATTGTTTGCTGTTTCTCTGAGCATCATATAATTCAGAACTTCCATGCTCTAACACAAAAAATATATTCAGGGGAAAAAAAAAAAAGGAACATCTCTTTTAGACTTAAATCTGTTTGGCATATCTACGGAGAAATGATTCAAATTAATGAGAGGGTCAATTAGGGTTTTAGCCTCACTTTTCTGCCACTTGCCCAGAGGCTTATGTTGAATTTTCCATATTAAATATGTATCAAGATGAGAAAATTGTAAGTTAAAAGATTTGAAATTAGTCGATATGTATGTTAAAAGAAAATATAACAAAAAATGAAGAGAATTCATTCTGGAGTCAAACAGTTAGGGTAATGCTAGAGAACCCTAGGTAGAAAAGAACTGCCTGCGAAGTTATTTCTTCATAGTTATTGAAAAATCTTTTTAAATTTAAAAATGGACTTACTTTGACAATAATATATAGCAATGTATCTAGATATTTGCCTCTTAGCCTTTGATGTGATAATAAAAATTATTTACATGACAGTGATTGTACCAGTTACACAAAATACACATAAAAGAACTAATAGTATTTTACTCTCCTGGTACAGGCAGCTGAGGTACTCTGGTTAATACCAGAGAAATCCAGACAGTAAGTTTATGGGTTTATGTTTTTTTTTTTAAATGAGATTTTTATTTTGTGTCATATAGTCTTACCTTTCTCTGTTAAATTTCAGAGAATGTAGGATAGCTGGTCGCTTCTGTCGGAGATTCCACAAATGAAGTGCATCATCTGCACTGGCACTGACCAAAGCACCCTAGAGCAGACACAAAATACAGTACAGCATATTACTTTTCTGCAGATTCTGTCTTATTCTTAAGTGATCCTCACTGTTAATTATTTACCCATAGGAAACAAAATGAAAAATAGTTGCTTTCTTCTAGAAGAAATATATTCTACCATAAATAATAGTAATTTTGAATTGATCTGATAAATACAAATATTTTCAATTAGTACAAGATCAGCCAAAGATAAATTAAGACTACATCAATTTAAAATGCACAATAAAGCTTTGCACTGGGGTTCTACATATGAACTCCTGTATTTCCACAGAAGCATAGAGATTAATGAAAAGGAGGACGGACAATACTTACTTAAAAAGGTGAGCGTGAAGGACATAACTAAAGGAAAAAGGGGTTAGTGCACACACAGACACACAACTGACAGGGCCAAGCACAGTTTAGTAGTCATATCAACAACATGAAATTCAAAACTGGAACTGTGAAAAGCAGATGCAGATAAGACCATAGAGACAGGTAGCAGGGGGAAGAGGACCTAGGAAGAACTAAGAGATGTAGACAAAAGGACAGTGACATTATCACAAATCAGAAATACTCTGACGACTGGTTCTGCTTCCAGTGCCCCCAGACTGGACATCTTCTAAGGTCCAGACCTCTACCCACCTGGTCAGCTTGAAGTGAACTTATTCTACCTCCTTCCTACTATCCTTCTCCTCACCATGGAAGAGTCATGCCAGGAGAGTACGCAGACAAAGCGATCTACTGCTGCTGCAGTGGTTTCATACATTTACACCTCAGAATAGGTCTAGTACAAAGGATCTATCCTTGTGTATTATTGTGGCGGGGAGGAAGTAGATACTCCCAAAACAGAGGGCAATGCTTTATTCTGAGGAAGAGCAAGGATGTGACTGAAAGTTGAGTTCATAGCATTTATGACTGACTGATAAACGATCCCTTTTTTGCATCTTGGATTTCCTTCCTAATCCTGGCAACTGTTCATTTGAATGCTGACATATGCAAATGAAATATATGAACGTGAGGCTTCTCTAATACAGTGTAGTCCATGCATTAATTCTCACCTCCCAAAGATTTTGGAGCAATGTCAGAGACAATCTCCACCACAAAAATCAAATTAATCCTATGTATTAGGGGTTCTTCCGGTCAACTAATAAAAAGAAAGAACACTGAAACCTTGACCTCCTTGGTTTTATCCCTGCTTTCCTTTAAAGAATTCCACTGGACTGATTATTTCTAAAGTTTTGGTCCTCCCTCCTCAATTTCTGTCGTTCAGGTACTTTCTTCAAATAGGTGTAGGGGAAAAAGAAAAAAAAAAATCCCAGGTTAAAAAACCCCAAAAAACTAAAACTCTTTCCTTGAGAATTTCTGAGATGTCCATGCATAGAAAGAGGACTTGAAACTGCCTAAAGTGTTTCCTTATATCATGGGAGAAAATTAAGTAAAACTGAACTATGAGTAGCTTATAATTTGGCCAAATTATGAGGTTCAAGAAAAAAAAACACCGGATATATATGCTCCAAAAAGTCTTCTTTCCTATTACCATCTCCAGAGATCTTCTGAAGAGCGAAAGCTATAATCTGTCTGTGTTTCTTCATGTCATCTAAACTTGATTTTGACAAACCACTTACAAAGACTAAGCATGCTGGTTTGATTGATGACTCCTGTAATTCCTTTTCCTTGCTTCAAGTAGTAGCATATCCCCAGCTACTGAGCTTTCAGCCAATAACCATCAATATCTTTCCATTGGAAGATTTAGCTCATTTATTAGTTTCTATGTGAAACAGGACTGTGCAACATATTTAGTAATTTAATGTGTTTTACATCTACCTGCACAAATTCATATATTGACTACTTTTCGTTTAGTATTTTATACTGATATATATGAAGGTAATATTTTTCCCTGCACGCAGTCCCATCCATAGTTTTCTAAAAGGCTGTGTGGTGAATGTCCTCTGGATGTACGCCACTTACTTGTTGGCACAATTTGTCAATGTTATATCACTCAATTACAATACATGCATTGACTTATTCAATTAAATTTATACAGAAGAACCTGAGTAAATATGCCCTTACCTCATTGATTAAGAACTGGAGCTGCAGGACTGCAGCACCACTTTCATGTTGGCAGTAGCAATCAACACCAGGCCTGCCCAATCTGTTGCCATCAAAGTCAAGGATTCTAACATTCCTGTTATCACCAGAAGTAAAGAGGAAAAAAAAACCCAAACCAAACCAGCTACCAATTAAACTCTAATTAACCTTTAATTAACCTCAATTCTTCTTGCTTTCTGTAAAACAAAAGAATTCATGCTGACATGGTCTCATACCCACTGTTCTAATTAAAGTACCAACACCATCAGGCTGAAACACGTGCAGTTATGAGTGATCTGCTCTTGCCTGGGTTTTTTTGCCTGTGAAATAAAGTACATGAGTTAACTCAGCAGGATGCATCTTACATTTCTTTTTATACATTACTGGTTCATATAACACATGAATGTATCGGATTTTTGTAATTATTAAGGTATTATAAAATTAATAATTTTGGACTAAGGTCAACAACACAGTCTGTAGCAGGATTTAGTTTTTAAATCTGAGAAAGTGCTTTTAGAGTGAGTCATTTCACACTTACATAAAAGCTCACATGTAACCATTGCTCTCTGTCTCATCAACAGAAGTACAATGCAGTGCCATGCAGAGTTACCCAAGTCTAGCTGTGAACTACATCCCCTAGTCCAATCCTCAGCCTGAGTGAAACCACAGTTACACCGCTCTGGCAACCCAGGTCACTTGGAATCAACACTGACACACTGCTTTGCAGCAGTATCTTGTTGTCCAGATATATCATGAATGTAGTTTTCTCTCTGTTCTCTTTGGGGCTTTTCCTCTGCATGCTAAATTGTCATCTCCTTTCCCATCTGAGTCAGAGACTTTAACAAGAAACTGCTCTTCCAGAAAATTACCAAAGATAAAAAGTAAAATGAAAGAAGAGCAGAATATGAAATCTACTATTAAAACCCACATTGTATGGAACAGGTGAAACACCTCCTTATGTATTCAGAACATCAAGATTATGATCAGAAACAGGACTCTACAACCTAAAGTCCTATCTGCTTGCTATATATGATCATATCAGCATATTGTAAAATCCTGAACAAAAATGCCAACTGTACGAATATGCTTTAGGCACATGTCAGAGAATTTTTACTTCCCCCTTAAAAAGGGGAAGAGACTTGCAATAAACTATTCTGAAATTGTCCTCAGGGAAGCAAAGTCCATAGATTAGCAAATTTGAGGGTTAAAACTTGAAAGTATTAAGTAATTACTTTTCCAATTGTTAGCCAAGCGGTTGAATGGAGACTGCTGACCTTGAGAGACCTGAGCTCTACTCCCGGTGGATGAAAAGCTATATACATAAAACACCATAACTACATTATAGGACAGCAAGGGAGAGAAAAACCTAAGTCACTCTATTTGCTGCTTGCTTGCAAAGTGTAGTCTTCAGTGTGACCGTAATCGATAAAATAATAAAAAACTGTGCATTATTTAAACAACCTACTTAAAATGGACAATAAAGATATATGGTAGGCTAGGGTACATTTTAAGAGTGATGGTAATCCTTCGGCCCATTTTGAATCACTTCTCTGTGGCACTCCTCTTTTATACTGCTCCCCAGTACTTGTTGTAAGGCGAGAGGAAGCAAAACTACCTTCAAAACCAACCGACTAATCAACCAACCAACCCATGGGGATTTCAAACTGAGTGGAAATTTTAACAGATAAGCGTTTTCCCTTTAACTTGAGCTTTATATGCAGTAAAAATACATGGCACTAGCTAATGATTGTCCTTAGTGAAAATCACACCAGTCTTGCCCTGATTAAGTTGCTGTCACCCTTCAGCATCAGTATCATGCTAAGACAGTTTTCTAGGAAACCTCTTAACAAAGCAGATGATTTCATTCAGCATATCCCAAACAAACAAAGCACTCTCCAATAATTCACATGTATTTGCATAAGTGCTCACCCTGAAATACTTCACAAATTACTAAAATAAGAGAGAAATTGTGCCGTCTGCTTTAGTCTGGCCAATTGCCCTGAAGTAAGGACTCATGCTTAAATAGCAACATTATCACTGACTGATGGTGCTTTTCAAACATTCTGGGAGCTGCAGTGAGGTCCTTCCAGCAGAAGGAGCTGAAGAGATATGATGACTTGGCTTGGCATGTGTTCCTGGCACTTTAGTCCATCTTCTGCAAAGTCTGTGCCTTGCTGCCAAGAGTGGAGGAGTACAAACTGACCTCATCAAATCTCTTCATGTCAGTGTACTCTAGCAGGACATATAGCAGAAATAGCTATAGTAAAAGCTTTGGGTTGAATTTATTAATATTCTTTTGCTTTTCTATTAAATAATGACTCTGCTAACAGGGACAGTGGAATATCTCTGAAGATATTAAAAGAGAGGACTAATGCACATGCATCTGAATACCTCAAAGTAGACATCATGGGTTTCAAGGATAAAAGCCAGTCACAATCTTCTCTGTCAGAATGTTGGATCTCCCAAGGGCCTTCACAGACATGCCAGATTATCCTAATTTATACATAAAAGGGAGAAAGATGAAAACTAAGTCTGGATGTCTGTTGGGATCCAGAGTGAAACAAGTAGAACCAGAATTCTGTGCATCGAGCAGCAAAAGTGTGACAGTAATAACATTCTAACAGAAATGTTCTTTCTGAAAACAACATTTAATCCTGATTTTACGATCTGTATGTGTGAAAGAGGATATTTTGCTCTGTGTTCACTTGTATGCAACAGTTCTTCATACAGTATTTCAACATCCTCTTCAAATCTTATAATTATTAAAAAAAAAAAAATTATTAACCCCCCTCTGTTGTTAGGAGGTCTAATTTTAGGTACTTGAATTTTGCTTCTGAGATGCTGTCTTCCATGACAGCATAATAATACACTACTAACAAAGAATTTACATTCTCATGTCTTGGGCCATTCCATCACAAGTTGAAAAAAATTTCTATTTCCAAATATTAGAAACAGATTCAGATATTCCCTCCAAATCCTTTTGGTCAATTGTTTAAAGATCAGTTAGTATATATACGATATTCTTACGTCATATCCATACTCACTCTATCTCATATGTCAGAGCACGTGCATATGTAGATATGTTTTACTGGAAACCAAAGTTGCCAGTGAACCATTACATGTATAGGAGAGGTATTGATGGGCAAAGCTTCTCATAAACATGATCTGTGACCAAACTTTCCACAGCATCCCTCAACTTTCTTATTCCACGCCTCATTTTTACTATATGATACATATAGAACTGATGCCTGTTGTTATTCCCAGAGGTTAGTGGAGTACAAAGACCTGAATGTCTTGTATGTTTTGGAGAATCAAAAGCGCAGGTAGTTTAGAACTGACCCCTGGAGCTGAGACCAGTGTTAACTGCAGCAGGTATTTAACTTCTTTGGACCAGAAGGTCCAGAGGTAAGAAATGTTCTTCTTCATTAAGATGGATGATTCTTCAGTAGTGTCACATTAAATCTTTTTGCAGTAACAAGGACTGCCATCTGATTTGTTCCTCCATCAAGGCAGAGGAACTGAAGATGTGGTATCATAAAGGACCTCCTGCCAAGGCATGCCAAGCAGCTAACAAATATCCCCTGTCAAGTAAAAACTGTTAAGTTACATATGGCACCTTTTTCAAAAATGAAACTCTTCCATAGAAGAAAATGACACCAAGCTATGTAAATAAGCAACTCTAAATTTTTGACTACTGAAATTCTTCCATAATTAAAAGAAATCTATGTACAGAAATTAACAATAAAATAAGGGGTTATATTTATTAAGCAGAAATCATGGTCTCATGCCAACAGTTTCCTTAAAAGACACACAGAGAAATGGGCAAACCCCCATTTATAACCTCTCCTTCAAATCCTTTGGGAATTGTGGGGTGCTTCAGAAGTAGCATTGCTACTTGAAGGAGTCCTGTCATCTGATCTGCAGTGACTGGTACAAGTTTGAGTAGGAATATGCGGCACCCTAAGAGCAGATGCTTGTGGGCTGGTGTTACTCCATTATATAAACCAACTGTAAAATTGATTTAGTGTGCAACTTGAATATAGGACAACATTTTCTTGCAGAAGACCCATTATCAGCGAATTGAGTGGTTAATCAGTTAAAAAAGCTTCAATGTATTTAACTGAATAATTAAATAATAGAATGGTCAAAGCCACAACACTAACCAACTAAAACAACCACAACGTTAGTCAGCTGTATCTGTGTTACAGGATGGATTTTTGTCAAAAGATAACACTTATGAAGACATCATCTTTATCACCCAGATTTGCAGTCCTGAACACAGCTACTTTCAGTTCCTGGAATACAAAATTTTAGAGTTCCTTCATGAAATTTCTGTAAGTCTCACATAGATTAATTTTCTGTCTACTAAAAAGAGTGTATATTCTGGTACAAAAAAATGCCACAGTCCTAAGTTTTGTACTTCAAATATCTTCAAACTGAGGGTTTTTTCTTTCAGTGAGATATTTTATCTTCATTTAAACATTCCAAACACCAGACAATCCATGATTTCTGAAGTATATAATCACAGATTTTGATTAACCTCACTATTAAGAATGTCACGATATATGCAGAATCAATACATTTAGATTCAGTTTCAAGCCTTTGGATCTCATTATGCCTTTCTACGCTAAATGAAATAACTTTCTATTAGCAGAAATGTCCTGTTTTGAAACTGTGATCAAGCTGTAGCTTATCCATCTTCTGGACAAATAAAACTAAAAACCCCCTGAGCTCCTTTATTGTCATACCACACAGCTGTTTTGTATCTCTTGAATGGTCCTTATGTTTTTATCTATGTGTTTTAGAATTTGTTCTCAACCGCTTTCAAGTATCAAAACCAGTCACACATCATCTTTGCAATGGTTTCTTTACTACAATGTAAAAACGTATATGGAATTTTATTATTCCTTAAATTCAATGTAGCTTTTTAACACATGTTTATGACAGCTCTTAATTAACTCAACAAATCAGGAAATCATATTGTTTATGGGTTTTCAGACTTCTTCATTGCTTTGCAAAATGTAAGCGCCCCCCTACCAAGTTTCATTTTGTTAACTACATGTAGTTGAGCTCACTGAATCCCTTAAAAAGGACGTGCAACCTAATCCTAGCTTTACGTCCTCTATTTGCTGGGGATTCACTGGACACTGCTTCATTAGAAAATAACTGTTAGGGTTTTTTGTTTCAAACATAAAAGGATTCAGTTTTACAATGAGCTTCATCATGTCTTGAGTTCATTCAGCTGTTTAAATAAAGAGCTCTTTTTTTTTTTTCTGCTCCACTGTGAAAGGTGAAATACTGCTGCTCTTGGCTGCTCTGTTAGGATGCTAAACGTGACGTGTTTTATAAATACAGACACAATTTTTGGCACCAATAAATGTGAGCTTTTGGTCTACAATGACCTTTGTCTTGTTTATTTTTCTTGACATAGATTTCTCTGTTCATGCATACAAGTTATATGAGGAACAGTTAAATATCTATTATAATATATACAGGCTGAAAAATTTGCTTTCGGCAACTTTGATTTCTTCCAGATTAAGGCACTTATAGATAGCTTGTGTTTAATGGCAAGTCTCTATATATAGACTACAGTTGGATAGCTGAATGACTGCTATGGAAAATATGACCATTTAGTCAAGCAAAATGCAAATTCACATCAACACTATTCACAATTCTTTGATTCCTATGAATTTAGATGCTACTTTATTTCCCAAAATATCTACAGAAACCACAAGCATTACCAACAGTCATAGGGCTATATACTGTCATCTCTTTGTGAGACTACCTTCCAAGATTGTTGTCATTTTGGGAATCATTTGTTCCAGAAACGGAATACAAATCACCATGTGATTGAACTCAATCAACCCTAAACCTGAAACAGCAAATTGTGAAAGCAGATACTCAGAGATAATGACTCTAGCAATGTTTTGCAAATACCATGTAGGTGAATAATTTCATATTCATTTTGCGGATTATCAATAATTTTCAATTTCCATTTGTGTATGCCTACGTATACACACACATATATAGCAATTAACAGAAACCACCGAGCCCTAAATTCACTTCCAAAAAAGGGGCCATAGTCTGTAAAAGCTGCACATTGCCAGGCAGCCACCCTGAAAGCTCTATATTTTGAGGCTGTACTCCTTGCAGTAGTAGCAAACAATATTAGATCTGCATTTACAGCAGGCTTCCTCTTTATTTCACAGGTAGTCATAAACCTCAGCAAGCTCACTGACATATACAGGTAAAAATAAGAAAGGCAACGACGAGTGAAAAGTGAAACCTGTAGCAGTGAGTGAAGAGGATATTGATCATATTCACAGGGGCTGTTGTTTCAGAGAAATTTATAAATGCTGACACAAGTTTAGTCAAAGGCACGACAAACATAGGAATAAAAGGAGGAGCGTATCTGTAAAGCTTGTTCACAAGCACATTTGGTACAAAGCTACAGAGAGAATGAGCTGGGACAATACTCTTGTCCTAATGTGCACTGGAGGTGATGGAAAACTAAACTGAGCCATGAATGAGAGGGCTGAGTATTTTGGAACAACCTAAAGCCGGAAAGTCACTTTAACATAACCAAGAGCCTGCAGAAAAACATAGAGAGGTATAGATTAAAAAACTGATAACAGAACTGCAGTTTATTCTATTTACTGCCTTTTAAGAGGGCTGTGTAAATTATATCTTTTGCTGGCCATCCGTATGCACTGGGCACACGTACTCTTACAAAGAGTCTAACGTACTCTTACAAAGGAAACCAAGCAGCATTTAAAAGTTAAGCATGAATGTCGTGTTAGTAGTTGTGTTATCCCTGCTTGTAGACTGTACCATCGAATTTGTTGATAACCAGCTCAGAGGACGTTTTAGGAAGTTTTGGTTGGGTTCTTCAAGCAAAAAAAGAGTATCTATATAAACTCTACATAAGATCAAAACATAAGACTTCTCATATTTTCCTACAGCAAAGATTTATTTAAGTGGTTGTTGAATTCTTTAGCAATTTGCAACAGTGGTCACGAGGAGCTGATTTTCTTCATGGCTGCCAGTTATGAAGAACAACTAGTGACAACAGAAGATAGAATGAAAAGTGATCGCATAATGTCTTTTCCAAAAAGGTCAAAAGACCTGTCAAACTAAATGTATCTAAAAATAAAAAGACATATTCCCAAAGAGTGACTCCTCTTGTGGTTGCTATGGAGAAGTTATATAACTAAAATAATCTATTAAACCTTCATCCATGTCATGACAGAGCTTTTAAACTCTTAAACAGCAATTAGCCATTACTGGAAATCTTTAAAACAAGACTCCATGTTTTCCCAAATGCTCCTTCCAGCCCCAGTCACTGGACTAGGAATAAGGTGATGAAGGTCCTATGGCCAATTCTGTAGCCTGTAGGAGATGAGAACAGCCAATTAAATAATGTTCCATTCTTATCTGAAAGTGTTTCATTATCTATTTTGGCTAATACAGATATGGAGAAGAAAAACTTCTTTGTTCAGAGCTGTTAGAATAATTAACAGTTGCCCTGATTAATTTTGGATAACTTTTCATACCAGGTACTTCACAGCAATGAGTCCCACAAAACTGCAGTTTTATATTTCATGAGAAATTGTGGAGTTTTAAGAGCTCTGCTGGGCACACTGTTGTCTTACTCCCAGTTTGGTCAAAGCAGAAGCAATCAGGAGCACATATATTACTACTTAACACAGGCTATTTTGTGCACAGTCCTGCAATAAAAATGTCTTGAATGTTACTCTTAACAGGTGATAAAATCCCCCCCAGCCTACTCTGCTTAGGCTTATCAACAAATTAACATAGACATGAAACAAAGAATAAAAAGTTTCTACTGAAAAAGTGAGATAATTACATCCTTCTGGGGAAAATTATGAGCATCTCAACACAAAGCATTCAATAGATAGTCCTTTAAGCACAAAATAAATGAAATAAATGTTTTCTCTAATCAACCTGTTTCCTTTCAAAATCAAATTCACAATTACATGCAAAGCCTAATAATATAACCTGCTAAAAAAACCCCAAACAAATCCCATAATTAATTTTAAGAAATCTAGTCCCTGAAAATCTCCAGAGCACTACCTGCCAAGACAGTTAATCAGTTATGAAAGTGAGGTGAGTGCCCAACAACAGATGGTTAGTAGAACTTGTATTCTGATTCCCACATTCACTGTAAGAATTTACCTTATAAATCAAATTAAATCATCATCAGTTTTCTGATTAGACTGGAATAAGCAACAAGGTATACTACACAACTAGAACCCTGAGGCACTGAAGTAAAAGTGGATGATTTTATGATCCCCAGTGATGATACATTTTCAGTCTTACTCAGTAATATATCACAAAATTTCCATGTGTAACATCACAGAACACTTCTGTTTAACTAAGAGATCTAAGTATAATTATGCATATCCTTAGAGATCTATATTATTCAAGGCACTTCAGTCAGAAAAAAATTGCAGTAATACACAGGTACTAATGCATTCAGAAAGACAGCACCTGATCTTGGCTCAGGCTTTGTAAGTGGTAAGTGGTTTAAGGGTTCTTTCACTTGATTCTTTGAACATTTCCATTGTTCCAAATAACATTCTCTATAGCATTAATATGCCAAAAGAAATAATTACTTTATAAGACTATCTTTGAGACATTTCGGTGTTCATCCAACTACAAAGTAGTACAGATGCTGAGGTCATACATCACTTTCTTTTTAAGCAGCGCAGTGCTGCCTATAATATTAAAGAGTTTTATTACTTAACAGGAAACTGCTCACAGCTTGGTAGTCAGTTTAAGAACAGTTCCTCAAATTCATCAGCTGCATTAGTTCTATTATCATCTCTTTAGTATTGGATGATTCCAGGAGGTCTCTGGTATCTACCGAAATACACTTCACATTCAAACATTTATTAAAAGGAGGTTCAATTTGATGAATTAGGCAGGAATTTCATTCCTGCCCCAGAAAATTAGACAAATGACATTTCTATAAATTTCAGTTATGATACTCAGCACTTTTGAAAATCCATATACTCATTTTTAACACCTAATGAAGAAAGATTTTAGTCTAGGATTTAATTTATTAGGCAAAAACACACACACAACACACACAGGAATTCACATGCTATCAACAGAAGTCAAAACTTGCAGTAAAGCTACACAAGTTTGAATAAATACAATTTGAAAAAATCAAGAATTTAAGAAATTTCAATTTAGGGTTTGACAAAATTTCATTGAACTATCAGATGGGGTATTTTTGTTAGGCGTAGTTCAAGACAAACGATACTGTAAACGTACGTATGTTAAAAGGCATTCCAAATACCAGACAGTCAACCTTAAATAGTTTTGCCTTCTGTCGTTGTAAAAGTAAGGGTTTTTTTTTTAAGAAAAGATTTCAGCATTACATAGAAGAAGCATTACTCTTCTTCTCGTGCAAGATACAGCTTAAAAGTTATCTATATTTCATCACTCCTAGTCCTTCTGAGTCACATAATTATTCTAGAAGGTTTTGAAATAAAATACACTATGGACCACAATTGTTCAGCCCTTCCATTCAAATTACATGAACGGTTAAACTGTATTTCAGGAAGCCCTTTTGCTGTAAATGAATATGAACTATGATTTTGTCACTTTAAACAGACACTTGTAGATTGTGTTATATAAATTATGTTCGTGTTTGATAGCAGCTATATTAGGCATTTATGTTCTATTTTCATTAAAATTTATAATGGTATTAGTTAACATGGGTTAAAAGGTGAGTAAAGGCCTGAAAGCAGAGTTGGTGAATATGAATAACTTCCAAAAAGCATTAGTTATTTAAGAAAAGAATGATTACCTCTGGGAATAGATCAGGACATAACAGAAACCTCTCAGGGTCGCAGGTTTTCCATGCCAGTTACTGAAAGTCTGCACGTTTCAGTGAAGCAGGATACTGTTTCAGAACTTACCAGACCAATACTGTGCTAGTTTCAGAATAACCCAGTTCTAGATCCTGTTGGACAGGAATCAAGAGGGATCAAAACTACTTTCACACTTCCTTGGCAATCCAAATTAAAAAGACTGAGCACTCTGCCTCCCTCCAAGAGATTATTCTTTGCAGATTTGGAGAAAACTGGAACGCTGCCATAGCTGAAGCACAGCGCTCATGCTGAGGCTCTGCCAGGGAGCTGACAGCAAGAGGGTGCTTGTGGGGGTGATGGCTTCCAACAATCCAAATCCCTCTCTACAGGACCAAGACAGCCAGCAGAGACTGTTGAGGCTGTGTGACTCAATCCAGCCCTGTTTTACCACTGCTATAATCTTTGGTAAGATCTACAGGCTTTGTTACCTACTTTGGGAGGCACATCTGCAGTAATACCTGCAGACCCAGCAGAGCACAATATGGAACTCCACCAGGGTCTCCTCTACTCAAGACAATACGAAAAATGCCTTAAGTCCACCTAATTTGTGTTTCTGCAGTGTGATGTGAGGGAGGAAGCCTGCAGGGAAACAAACAGGCCAGAGGAAGCCAGACATGGTGTAGGCCATCCATACTGCCTAATGGAGAATTCTCCATATTAATTATTAATCTAAGTTTCATCTGGCGAGAGACAGCTTTTACAGTCTAAACAGAATCCTGAACTGTAGGTAGGATGAAGAAGGGCGACCACTGGCTAGTTAAAGCCTTTGACTCTCACTAATGTGAAAGTCAAACAGAAACCACCTTTGGGAGATTAAATATTGAGAGGTACTGTTAGCTTTCATTTTGTTAAACCCTAACAAATATTACTAAACATTCAGTTACATAAAAGTTGTATCTATGGCAATCCATCCTACAAACAATAATAAAAAAAATTGAATTTCTTTAATCCTCTATTTTCTGCAAGACTTGAAAGGTGGATTAAAATATAAAGAGCACCTCTGTGCAGAGACTGTTTCTGCACTTCTACTGTCCTGATTTGCCTTTTTTTTTGTTTTGTTTTGCTAATGCAAAGTTACTAATCTAAATGGGAAAAAACGTTTTGTTTTTCCTAGCACTTTTGTTTCAAACTCAGCATAAAAACTAGCATCTAGATTAATTTTAAAGTAGATAAAAAATATAAATACAAAAGGTTAATACAGAGCCAAGTCTAGGGAGAGAGAGAAATTTATCTCCATTGCACTTCAATGCATGTAAGCATCACATTGCTTAGGATGTCTGTTTAGGAAAACACTGGGGTGATTTTGAATTTGGAAATTGGACTACCCACTTTCAATTGTCACCCCCTGCCTTCTGGCTTACCAAAATGAGCAGGAGATTTCTAGTACATGAAGCTCAACAGTCTATCAACTTTCCAAAGGAATATATATTAATTAGAGAAGCCTGTGTGGGACAAGACCACAATATATTTGCTGAATCAGCTCAAAAATCTTAATCAGACTGGAAAAGACCAGCGCATATGCACACACACAAACACACTGGGATAGAGAGAAACGTTTAAAAGAGGGGAGTTGGAATATGATGACAACAAAGAAAGGACATAGCTGATCAGTGCTGATCAGTGCTTGGAAGAGGCAGAATGATGAGGTCATTCCTACCAGAAGGTCACTGACCCAGCTTAGAACAATCAAAACTTTGTAATCCAAAAAACATTTAAAAATTAAGGGATGACAGTGGAACAAAAAGTTTACTTCCTGACATATTCCAGACAAAAAAGGAAAAAAAAAAAGAAAAACTCTAAATAACAACACACACACACATACACACACAGAGTCTTCTTCAACACAGACTTCTCATGTGATTTTTATACTTTGGAAGGACGCTGAATCTTCAAAGAGCAGGTAAACAGATTCAGGTTTGCACAGGGAAATGCCACTATGTATACATAAAGCAGGAGCTGTACAAGGTGGTCTTCTGAGAACACTGATGTATTAGAACAAGCGTTGATGAGATGTATTCACAGTTACTGACAATGCCTGGAGGTTTTCTTGACCAAATTTTCTAATGGGTATCTCTTAAAGATGACATATACTCACACCCTAATATGTGATAAAATTGTGAGGCCAGAGCTTGGGTAAAGTTACATGGTTTACATATTTTACATCATAACACTGAATTTGTAGCATGAAAAACTGAACTGATTCGTAAGTAAGTTGAAAGAGAAGAAATTTCTCTGAAAGGGATGATGTCCAACTGACCACGTTTACAGGCAAATGTTTATTCTTACAGGGCCTCCCCTCTCCCCTCTGCCAAAGACAGGCATCAGAACTTGAAATCGACAGGTGTCTGCAACAGGTCCTTACCTGTAAGTTAAGCTGTGATTATGCAGAGTATGTAGATTCAATAGCTACATTCATTTTTACACAAGAACGTGAAAACCTCACAGGAAGTCCTCTGCTCCTCTACCCCACAGTGAAACATTCTTTTCTGGGCTCAGATTTGCCAATGAGTCCAGTTCTATGCACATAAAAGAGGTTAATTCCTAAACCAGACCTTTGCTATCCAACTCAGTGTCCCATTTTTCTTGTGGTTGATTTAAATTTTGTTTGTTTTAAAACAATGAGCTGTTGAGAAGGAGCCCTACTCCAGCCTATAAATAAACATTTCCCATGCCCATCTTGTGAATAGGAGAAACGCAAATTCAGCACAACAAAGCTTTTCCTGGGACTAAGATCTGCATTTCTCTGACTATGAAGAGTTAGATGGCATTGGTTACTCAACATGATTTCTATGATCCCATAACAAAATCTTATATATATTTTTTTTTGTTTAATTAAGGCATGCACACCAAAGCAGATTTTAAATCCAATTTACAAAGACATTTGTATTTCCCACAGCTTATTCTGATCGTTAGCCTTCATATTCATTGCACACTAATCATCTGATAGATTAATTGTTAATATTGTTGTAAAGTGATAGTGATAGTATCAGGATTAAGTGGTCTCTCTGACTTAAAAAATAATATATATATTGAGCAATATTTATCAAATAGCAATTAAAGCATCAGAATGATTTATCTACCACCTGATAATTCAGATATATGCTATAGATTTCACATATTTTTATTTTACAAATCAGTAAAATGTTAAAGTCCCAAAATCTAAAGTTGAGCTTACTGTAGACAATAGCAAAGGTTGTCTACCAACTTCATGACAATTAATTTTTTGCACCCGCAATTCACAGCATGTTAGAATCAAGGGTTACAAGTCAAGCTATTCTTTTCCTTTACTACCTTATGGCAGTGAATGCTTGTAATTTTCTTTCATTTCTTCCCAATTACAACTCTGCAATGAGGGAACATACAACCTACCTGCTAACTCCAGCTACTACAGTGATTTTGTTATATCTGGAAAGTACATACAAGCACTTCTTCTGTTCATTGAATATACACATTGTGCATTATTTCCCTCCTGTATTTGTTTGTTAATGCATAGGATACGGAAATAGAAATGTGGTAAGAAATTAACTTACAATGCTGAATTTCATATTTCCTCTATTTTGGCTATTATGCCCCATTTCCAGGGAGTGGAGTCATCATCCATTGGTGGAGTCATCATCCCTGGATGTGTTTAAGAGATGGGTGGATGAGGTGCTGAGAGATATGGTTTAGTGGCGGACAGACACGGTTGGACTGGATGATCTCTAAGGTCTTTTCCAACCCAGTGATTCTATGATTCTATGATTACTACTAAAAGTGGGAAGTAACTTTTGATACTTAGAGGTTCATGGGGAAAGGTTTTGTTGTTGTTGTTTCTTGTGGTTTTGGGAAATTATTGTTTTTAAGTAATACAGGTAATGTCTTAAATTTCTGTCAACTTCAAGATACTCATGCTTATGGATTACAAATGCATTATGCATCCCACTTTACCTAACAAAGTCCAGGACACTGCACCAGTTTTAATGCACTCTATTGCAATGTTTTTAAAAGCCTGTTCCCTGTAACAGATATTATGTTTGAATATTAAGTACTCAGATACCATATTTGTCCCACAGTAATATCCCCAGCAATACTGTTCCTCTAGCACAATACAGGTGTCACAGTTGGACCCTGGTTTCACTGCTCTGCAGTCTGCTGAAAGGAGAAATTAATCAATTGAAGGGAAGGGTGAAGAGCAAAGCTACTGCAATTGTTTCGTAGCAAAGGCTTAGTAGAAATACCAGTGGCAAAGCATAAATCAGGGCAGCCCCTCCTTTGTTTTGAGCCTTGTTTGAGTAAGATACCACAAATTCCAAGCTCTGAACCAAGTCACTTTGCATGTCAAGGTGTCCTGCATTAATTTAGGTATGTTTTGACATATTTTTTGCAAGACAGGTTATGAAACTTGAACCAGATTCATACCTAATTTGCCAAGATTCTCCCACTTTTTCTAGCACTGAATTTATTTCAGATCACTGTGTAATATATCTTGTTATTATGAAAGGTATGAGTAGCCAATTATCGACAAAAATATTACTATAACATCCTTTCATCATTAGCTCTCTTCTGTTTCCAGCTCCAATTTTACAAATCATACTAGAATTGCTGGGTTAGCATTGAAACAAAGGGTAAGGTAAAAAAACCTAACCAAACACTAGACAAAGCACAATAAAAAAGATTACTCTGGCTGATATTAAATTTTTAGAACTAAAATTCTCTGATAGTTAAAAGAGAAAAAGCAAATTTTCTTGGTTGCTGGAGCATAAAAAGATCTAGTCAAACCTCTTCTGGTGTGTACTACCTCAACTGTTTGTTTAACAGGAACTTGTCTTCCAGAAAGGCAATATAGTTTAAGATTTCAAGAAATGAAGACCCTATGACTTGCCTTGGTAATCCATTTCAAAGACTAACTACACATATCGCTAAAAATATTAAGGTATTTTATCAGACTTCAATTTCAAGCCACTATTACATTTCTCTGTTAGCAGAGAAAACCTTTTTAAGCAGTCATTTTTTTCCTGTGAAAGGACATGTACAAAGCAGCAAAACCATCATACAGTCTTCTTTTTAATAAACTAAATCAGACTGAGATCCTCAAATCTCTCATTATAGCACCCTTCTTCCAGCCAAATCATTTTGGTCTCTCTCCTGTACAAGAGAGAGAAAACAGTGAAAACTTCCCCAATACGCACTGCCTTCTTGTCACATAGCCCTTATCTAGTTTTCACAGACTGGTATCTCCACCATAAGAAATACCTCAACCAACAATGCAGCATTAAACTAGTAACGTAGCAGTCCACCGTCAAACTTCGGTACCAATAACACACACTCCTGTGTGTAAGGCAATTAACCAGTTCTCTGAACAATAACCCTCACATTAAGGTACAGAATCATACATGGAGAGGCATATTGTGTATTCACTTCTCAAGACCACGAGGCATGCATTCTGCTTCTTCATGTGAAATAGATTTATTAATTTTATCTAAATCACCAACTACTTCATGAGAAGACAGCTTTTGTCTCTGAAGATGATGTAATCTCCTGGTCTTTTTCTGCAGCCACTCAAGAGAGATCTCCCAGTGTTATCACCCCGGAGCAGAGAAAATAAATTTTCTCTTTCTCTTTGCACCTTTTTTTCAGGTGAAGATTAGACTGAGCTGCGGGATGGTGCTGCAGGTATGAAGCCTTCAGTATGTAAACCACAGCTGCTGCTACTCACAAAACTGCTGGAGCTTCTGGGATGGTTTGGGCTGCCACCGATAATCAGCCTTGTGTGCTTCCTAACCAGGAACGCTGCCAGAAAAGTCACGGTCGGCAGCGAGCTGGTACGATCTAAGTCTCGGCTGTTGTGCAGCGAGGAGAGAGAGACTGACAGATACATTTTTAGGACATTTTGGGAACATTTCTGCCCAAGTAACAGATTTCTCAATGTTAATTATTTTGCTGTCTCTTCCTCCTCTCCCCTGCTCTGCCTTCTAAAATAACAGGTGATTTAAAGGACAGGTAGAGCTTTCTAAATTACAGACTAGACTTGTGCACTCTGTGGCTCAAAATAGCAGCTATCTCAGCTGTCAGACTTCTATCAGGTTCAAAACTGCATTTCTACCTAGAGAAGAATCCCAGTATCATCTCCATTACGTGTGTTATAGCTATGGGGGGCTCCACATTTACTGTTACTCAAAACCACAGGGGACTTCTTAGAAATTAATATTTTTTGTGACTTTGGATCTGGAAAAAACTTGGGGAAGAATATGGGATATTTTTAATATTTTCAGTTATGTTATACAATGTCTTTCCAGCATTTATTTTTGTTGTCACATAGCATTTGTACGGTTTCAGGAATCCCAAGATTAATAAGCTAGTTTAAAAATGTATCAGCTATATAGCAATTTATTATTTTTGGTTGTCTTTAATAAAAAGTAATGCAATAAAGCTCTGCAGACAGCTGTACATAGTGCCATCACTGCTGTGCTTGGGATATATAAATATATGTAAAAGCATGCTATGCATTGTTAAAATACTATTTTGATATCTTTATTTCACAGATGCAGAAAGAATCAGATTGACTAAATATACTTATCCTCAAAGAACAACTCAGACACTTACTTTATATTACTAAAACCCAGGGGGTTTTATGACCTCCATATTTTGAAGTTTTGTTTTCAACTAGCTGAGTTTTTTTCCAGAAAGTTATCTTCTACCCTTCACAAATTATGTAACTGGATGGAAAACAAGATATTTCATCAAATTCTAAAGATAACTATTTAATTTGAATCTTTCAATCTTTCAATCCATCTGTCCTATTCTCTATGCAGAACACGGTCATTAGAGCTTATATATATATATACACACATACATCAATCAAATACAGACATACAGTTAAAATATATACATACTCATATGTGTGTATAATGTGTATATATGTTAGAACCTCCAGTTTTCAGTGACAAACAATTTGTGGTCAGATTCCTATGAAAGACTAAACTCTCATTCCTTTTGAGGTATCTGTGAGGCATCCAAAATCGGTAGAACAAGGTCTGAAACATGAAATCTATACACAGTATGTCACATACTGTGTATATATTAGGAAGTAGTAAAACCAACAATATTTTGAAAATTCAAGACTATTTTACTAAAATGTGTGTAAATCCATAAAAGGAAAGTACAGTGTTTGATTATTGCTATGTGTCAGTTGTGATTTTTTTTATAGCTCAGTCGACAGTAATAATTTATAAGTTAATTAGTTATAAATTTTACAAGGTTGTTGCTATTTGTACTTTAAAATGTGGGTTATCTTGTAATTTATATAATCACAGAAAATATTCATGTGGTTCTGTAAGTGAATAAATACTACTTATTAAAATAGCAAAGGCTGTAATTTATCTTTCACTATCAACTTGTAATTCCTTTTTATTCCAGAGTTTCAGTAAAATAGTTCACCGTTCTTATTTCTTCCGAACGAAAAAGTGATAATTAAACAGAAGTTACTCTTACACTGTGTGAAAACTCCTATGGATCCCTAAATGGGAAATGGAAAGATTGCAGTAGAGCAAAGAGGAAAACAAAGTATTCAGACATTTGCAGCCCAGAGAACAAAGTAAGGTAACAATGATAGAAGCAACAGAAAATAGTCTAGTTTCACCTTAGGCCTCGCCTCCCTAAATACATCAGCCTTGCTAACCATGAAACAGTCAACGTGTAGTATCTTTCCACAGCTCTAGGCTAAAGTCTGAGAGAATTCTACTGATCATCATCCTAACCCAGCTCCAAAAGTCATGTAGTAGTGTGCATGAGGGAGTTTCCTTTTCAGAAGAGTTGAAACAGTGTTATATATAAACATACACTGATTTTTGAAAATACTTAAACGCCATGAACTACACAGATATCATTGAGTTTTTAGTGAAAAATATCTTTCATTTCAACCTAGTTAAGGGCATTTTATGGACATCAGTCTACAAGCCGAAGAATGCAGCATTGATAAAATAAATATACACTATTTCTCTTCTTTATGAGGCACATATAAAAAAAATCTCCATTTAAGTGTGACAGGCACCACCCTCAGACCATCCTTCATTTCTCCTAGCTGTTGGTCATACCGCGGCACCTGCATGCTGCATTCTTCAGCCATAAGCCCATATACTTCTGCCAGATTTACAGCCCTCGCTGCCCACTCCCCACCTTCTGGTCCTGTTCTGTCCATGGGAGAGGCATACCGTGTCTTGTCAGACACGCTGCCACGCATCACCACTCCCTGTATGAGTCATGTAAACACAGCTGACAAGCTGAGACCCCGGATGCTACCTTGCTCCTCCAAAACAGGTAGTGAACCCTAGACCCACACCTCCCCGCCCCACTTTCTCGTGGATCGCTGCTCAGAAGATGCTTCTTCTACAGTTCTAGGAAACAAACAAAAAGCCGGCCAGCATGGAAAAAAAATCTCCAGGTAAGCACCCCAAACGCAACTTGTTCACTGCTGCATTTGGCACACTGTCAATATCTGCTCAACAAGTAAAGCGCTGTCTCAGTCACAGTGAAATTTATTCTTGTGTAGAGGACAAATGAAGACCATGGAATATTTCAAGCCTTCAAAGAGCTCGAGCGAAGCTGCATGATGCATAATGCTTGTATAGGCAACCTCCAGAGAGACAAAGTTTACCTTGAAAAATGTCAATGTCACTCCCAATGACTGCAGAAACTGTACAAATCCCTAAAATGTTCTTTCACTGTGTTTCATCTGACTCACGCTGCAGTAAGTTTTCAGTGCTGCTTCTCCACTCTTCAGATGCAGCAGTCACTGGATTTTTCAGAGACCAGTTTCAAAGCCCCGGAGACTCGGTATTTAATTAGCAGAATCCATGCCATAAAACTGACCCTACGATACTGGTATGGTCACCTCCCGTTATGAAGCAGCCACTCAGTAATGCATGGGATTGCACAAATTACTGAGAAAAATAAAAGAATCTTCCTTAAAAGAGCAAGTAAAAAATCAGAAAGATTAGGGATAACATGAAAGCAGACTGCAGCACTCTCTGTAGTCAGTGCGCGTTTTCCTGAACCAGTTAACAGCACAGTGACCAGAATGCTGACCAAACTACCTAGCAAAGAAGAAAGGAAGACACTCCAACATGGACAACAGTCAGGGACAAACAATATCCAGATTATGAAATCTTATTTCTGAACTACTGAACCTCCATGTCAGACTGATGAGGTGCACACGGATGTGGTTAGCATATAGAAGACTTACAGGGAAAATCCTTCCATTTACATCCTTAAAACCTTGGAAATAAGATGGGAGTACACTAAAAAATCCTAAAAGGGGACAAAGGAAGTGAAAAGGCCGGGCTGGATGAGGCTTGGAGCAACGTGGTCTAGTGGAAGGTGTCCCTGCCCATGGCAGGGGGGTTGGAACTGGATGGTCTTTAAGGTCCCTTCCAACCCAAACCAGCCTGTGATTCTATGATTCTATGAAAAGACTTCAAAGGAATCCATGGATGCACAGTAGTATCAGAACCTAGCAAATTGTCTATGTTTTTTTTCTCTTGCAACACGTGGAGATAAAAACTAACCTGAGGCAGTAACCACAAAAAACTAAGCTGTGTAGATAGCCTGGAGAAAACAGACAAAATAAAAATTGCCCTGGTTCTGTTTTTCAGATCCCACACCATAAAGTAACACAAGCTTTGAAGGAAGGTGATCTGACTTGATATCTCCTTAATCCCTTTTTGATTGCTGCCAAATCCTTTCAATAAAACAAAAAACTTGGGAATTACAAACATACACCTATACCTATATCTACACACACACACACACATACATACACACACTTAGACATATATATAAACATACAGATACCTATAAATTCAAGTGACAGATTATGACTGCTATACTAGAAATCTGTACTTTTCCTTAACCTTACGTTATTTGTATCGTTTGGTTCAGCACTCAGAATTGGCCTCTTCAACTCAGTGAAATAAAACAGAAACAACAATTTCTGCAGAAATCCCAGCTCATCTTACAGCTGAAAGGACAATATTTACTGAGCCACCTCCAATAGCAACCTCGCTCTAAGTCTGTGGCCTTTCGCTCAACCACTTTCTCTTTTTAGCAATCAGCATGACCTTTGGTCACAGGAGGAACCAGATCGATAGCATCAGCATGAACTAACCCTTGCTGAAGCATTAATTTCTTTTCTGTTCTTTGCTAAGCCAAGAAAGCAAGAATGGCCCCAACTTTCAAATTATGATCCTAAGATGATACATATCAAGTTATGTGCCTAGACAATATAAAAAGTAATCTGATTTTTTAGAGCTAGCCCTCAACATCAGAAGGATATCGACCGGTTGGAGCGAGTCCAGAGGAGGCCACGGAGATGCTCAGAGGGCTGGAGCCCCTCTGCTATGGGGACAGGCTGGGAGAGTTGGGGGGGTTCCGCCTGGAGAAGAGAAGGCTCCGGGGAGCCCTTATAGCACCTTCCAGTGCCTGGAGGGGCTACAAGGAAGCTGGGGGGGGCTTTTTACAAGGGCCTGTAGTGACAGGACAAGCGATAACGGGTTTAAATTGAAAGTGGGAAGGGTTAGATTGGATATCAGGAAGAAGGTCTTCCCGCAGAGGGTGGCGAGGCACTGGAACAGGTTGCCCAGAGAAGCTGTGGATGCCCCATCCCCGGAAGTGTCCAAGGCCAGGCTGGATGACGTTTGGGGCACCCTGGTCTAGTGGAAGGTGTCCCTGCCCATGGCAGTGGGTTGGGAACTGGATGATCTTTAAGGTCCCTTTCCACCCAAACCATTCTATGAATCTATGATTCTAAACTCAGTTTTCTTTGTCTACGGATCTAAGAATTTCTGTACTCAGAAACTGTATGTACTCAGTTTTTGTAGCAATAATCATTTATAGACCAAATAATTTCTAAATGACACACCATTATAACTTTCATAGTTTGTAAAATTAAAAAAACAAATGTATGTAAGGTAATAGGAATCCAAATTCCCTGAATTGAATCCTAATCCACATTATCTTTTTGGTCATCATTTGATGCACACAGAAAGAATGTGATAAATTCTTATTTAACTAAAATATCCATAAACTTGCAAAACAGGATGTTTTTTCTTTTTTTTTTTAAACTTAGCAAAAATATTACAAACAGTATTTACTATGCTGATGCTAGACATAAGTATCTAACATCTAAATGCAAGTAGGAGAGAAAAATGCATTAAAGTATGTATCAATGAATGTATTAAAGTAGTAAAACCACATGCATCGATAAAGTAGGATGATTATTATAAACGGCTATGAAGAATAGAAAAGTAGCACATACTTACATGCAAGGTTGAAAAATTGTATACGATTTTTCACATTGTATACAGCCAAGATGTTCTTTTTAATATTTAAAAAAAAAATGTAGAACTCAGAGAAAAGAGATCAAGAGACTTTAAAACATCACCTAGACCATCCTGCCATCTAACTGATGTCCAAAAATCATTAACCGGAATCCTTTTACTTTCTTACAGTACCTACTTACAAAACCCTTAAGTGATAAAAAAATCTAAGTTCCTGCCACTTATTTTCTTTGGCTATCTGTCCGCTTTCCATTTTTTCTCCCTCTGAAGCTGTACAGAAATAAAGAAACTATTCAAAAGCAGCGGCTTAATTTTCTAGGCCCTCAAGGTTCTGGAAACTTACAAAGCAACTTTATTTTTTCAATGTTACCACATCTTTTTCATAACAGAAACAGTTACCCGCTAACACTGCACATCCCATTTGTGTGGTGTGTAAGGTCAGCAGTGGTGAGCGTATCTGCTGTGTACTCACAGTGATGATGGGAGTATCTGAATATAAGTGGGAACGCTGTCGATAGACCCATTTCTGTTGCTGGTGTGCTAAAAGGATTCAATGTTGCAGCAAGACTGTAGGCAGACATTTAAAACCCCAACAATCCTACACTTGAGACAGGGTAATTAAATTTGTTCAACAAAAACTAGGACTGTGAAGCATAAGGAAATTATAGGAACAAATCAAAGGAAGAAAGGAGATGAGAATTCAGGCCTTCTTCACTTCTGGTTTATTAAGGAAAGCAGTAGAGGGCAGACTGTTCTACAGATTATGGGATTCCTGAAATGTTGTGTTTTGAGAACTCATTCTAATAACATCAATGAGTTAACCTAAATAGATGAAACAAACTAATAAAATACGCATTTTTTTCCCCCTAGAAAGAGCAGCATTTAAGGAAAAGGCAAACTCTGCATGAGCTTTTTAAGAAGCCTGCCAAAAATCTGCTCATTTTCATTCCTCAGCTATTTAATAATTCAGACAGAACATTGCAGTCAAAATGCCCATTTGCCATTTCTGCATTTGTATAAAGCATTAGTCAATGTTTTTTAATCATGTTGCTTACCTTTGGAGTTGCCATTGCCTTTTCTCATTTCACTACTTTGAGGAGAAAGACCAGTGGTAACAATTTCATGCCCTGAAAAGAAACATGGAATGCTACCTCTATGTTTTGTAAAACTGAGAACATCCATTTTAAATTTACCTTTCCAAAATGATTATTTATCCTCGCACTGCAGTGAGGTTCTATTCTGCTGTTGTTTCCATTTGAATGTTTGGGTTTTTTTCCTCCTCTCATTCTTCTAGGATATCACTTTCAATAAATGGGTATCTAAATGATGAGATCATCCTTACAGAATATTATAACAGGTTGCCTTTTCACATCCACCTGTACATTTTGAAATGAAAAATGCAGAAGTTCGAATTTGTGGTGGTTTTGCATGGAACAGATTGGAGGATGCGCAGGCACAGGACACCATGTGTCATATCCTTACCAACATTAATATTTGAGGATGCTTGCATTAAGAACGTTCATTTATTTGGTAGTTCCTTCTCCTTAGCTCCTGGACAAGATGGTTCATGAAGGAGCTATGCTACCAGGGCTTTTTGGAATATGACTCAAATTATACAAAAACTCATCAGATCAACCACTGTTTCTTCTATTTTCTCTCAGGAATTAAAAAAAATGAAGAGATCCAGTAACTAGATTATACGGGGACAGCATAATTATTTAACTGACAATATTAGGAGCCTGAAGATCTCATAAGAGTTCTTTCTAAAACCACTGAAATTACATTAGTGCAACATCCTGGTCAGAAATTTCAGAATCTGTTTGTGAGGGGGAGCAATACTTCCCCCTCACTGGAGCTGGTTGGGAGGGGGAGTGGGAATCAAAGAGATTTAAGCAAACAAATGTCTATTGAATTAAAAAGACAAATACAACAGGACAAAAACTGGTGGATACCTGAGTAATTAAGATTGCCACTCTCCCAAAATAATGCTGTCAAAAGTCTGGGTTAGAGTTTCTTTCAGAGCTGTGAGTGGCTACTGCTGTAAGTAACTGTTGTTCTGCTTCTCTGCGTGGACTCCCACCCCATCATCTGCCGGTTTCATAGGATGTAACTGCTGGGGATAGCAAACTGTGTCATGATGGGCACACAAGTGGAACTAAGCACCTTCCCTTGCTCACTCGTGGGTATGAGGCTACTGCCCAGAATCTGGGCTGAATGTGAGCCTATTGCTTCCCTCTTTATTCTCTCGCAGATGTCACCAATGCCCTTCTTGTCTTCTCTTTTAAGATGTCCAAATGTCATCCAGAAGGTACTGCTAGTTAAGCCTATCCAGACAGAAAACTGCAGTAATTCATCCAAGATTTTTTTGGGCTGCAAGTATACCAAATGCATGCCACTTCCATGCCCTGGAAGCCATGTGGTAGCATTACAATAGCAGCAAGTTTGTGCTAGCAGCAAGGAGTGCTCTAAAAAGAAGTACAGCAGTGTACACAGGAGAATAACTATGATAGAGGCAAGCAAGCAAATAATGCTCGTAAAATTATTGAGCATATAGCTTATCCTAAGCATATCCATCAGATAGCTTTAACAGTGTTAAGGATTCTGTAGAAAAAATAGTGTATATTCAAGTAATTAAAGAACACCTATAGACTGCTTCCAAGAGAGGGAATTAAAATGATAATGGCAGATATAAGCACTACAATCTTTTCTATAAACAACTGGCTTCCCAAGTTATATTCTGTCCTTACTGTCAAAAATTATTTTCCCAGTCTCTCTAACTTAAAATAAATACTTTACTGGATATAATATTGCCATTAGGTAATATATGAACAATGGTCAATTCATTGTACTTAAACTCACTGAGAGAACCTTTAAATGTTCCCTTGAGTCTGTATAATTCAGAGTGATGCACTGATTTATTGCAGCTTGCCTACAAGTTTGCATTCAGCAATTGTGCGATAGACCTGACTCTTAAAATCTAGGAACCTCAAGGAATGATACTAGTTTTAAACTCTGAACTTTCTGGGCTACAGAAAAAAGAAAAGGTCTAAACAGAATCTCAAAAAGCCATTCTGGAACTAGGAGTAAAAATAATCCAGGTTCGTTTTGGACTGTGGCAATTTATAAATATCAAGTTATGGAGTATATTTTTGGTGCTATTAAATTTGATCATATCTTGCTCGGAAACAGCAAAGGAAATAGTTTCATCTAATCAAATTACTTGTTAGCAGGATCTTTGGAATATCTTCAAAAGGCATATGAACAAATTACTGGAAAACAGAATAGCCTTCCCGATTTTGTGTGTGATGATTTGTTAATGATTACATTAAAAAGAAAGTGATTCATAATGAGCTTTTGTGGCAAAAGGGGATTATTACAATGAGACAATTTTATCTTTCACATAATACAGGTCACAGGTTTTTGCTACGTGGTTCTTGCTGAATTGTGATTCTGTTTCAGCAGGCATATGTAAGTTAGAAAGAGACACTATTGCTTGAAAGATGTCAACACTAAGCACTGTTCAACAGTGCAGACCGTACGTTTTCCCTTCTTACACTGAGCTGCAGAGCTGTCTTATAAAGCCACATTCAGACAACAGCCTTGCTTGATACAGGGAAACACATGCTTCCTACTGGCTCTTTCCTCTTCCCAAACCACAGATCCTCTATCATGCAAAACTTTGACATGGAAGGCAGATAGCTACATAAACGTGAAGTGACTTCCTCAGACAGAAAACACCCACATCAAACTATTTGTTTCCTTCTAGAGGTTTCTCTGATCTTTGCTTATGGAAAAATAGCCAACAGTATTTCGTCAGGTGAATAGTTATTGGTGGGGATAGATTATAGTTAAAATTAATGAGATGGCTACCAGATGAACCTTTCAATCCAAGAAGTAGAACACACTGCAGAATCTACACAGTCCTTTAGAGTGGACGTATAGCATATCACCAGCATGTGTTGAGAAACATAAACTGTAATACAGACCACTAACACAGCAAATCTTTTAACCAGTGACCTTCCTCAACAGATGTAAGGCAAGGCTGCCAAAGTCCATTCCTCAGGGATCATTGGGTGGTTCCAAAATGTCTTTATTAATATGCATTGCTAACATGCCAGAAACAAAGGCATCAGATAATTTCATGGGGCCCTTTCTCTCTTCAGAGGGATGATGCTTCTGGTAAGGCTCCAAAGAGTTCTTGAGTAGGTCATGTTTCATTAGCGACTTGAAAGTTAAACCAGTACTGCAGGTAACACAAGGGACATTAGTTGAAGAAAAATAAAAAGAAGGGAAGTCAGAACTGCTGAATTCCAGAGCCTGCGGCCCAGACAAACAAAGTTGAGGACTGAATCACAAAAGGTAGTGACTAAGTAGGATTCAAGAATCACAACACACAAACAACTCATTATGAACTACTTTTAAAGCCAAACGCTACCATGGCCTTCGGATATGTGACAGTGGTAAAAGAGCTAATGGAATATTGTGATAGTCACAGACAAGAGGGAAAATGGACAGAAAGGAATCAAGGACAAAGAGAGTACACAAGCTATCAGTAAAGTTTAACAAAAAGAAGACTGAGGTGATTTGCTTATTGTATATATATAAAAAAAATTACTACTAAATAGCTCTTTAATCTGCAAAAGCCATAGTGAGAAGCAATTCCTGAAAGCTGAATTTGAATAAGAAGCAAATTGGAAATATGGAACAAAGTTATTCGTTTAAATAATGAGAGTAATATAACAAGCTAGTGAAAAAAGGGTGAATTATGATTTTATGTCTTCACATCAAGTATTATGTCTTACTGATAAGGTAATAATAAATAAATAATAAAGTGATAAGGTAATAATAAATAAATAATAAAGTATCATATGTTCATTTATTAATATGATACTTCACTGACAACATGGGAAGATATGAATGGTCATGAAATGTATGCATAACAGAAATCTTGTGTGATATTTAAAGTTAATATATGGTAGCTTCAGTAATTCAATGACTGTAAAATAAAAAATTCATGCTGGACAACAGCAGGTGGCTGACAAGCCAGAGGAACAGTCTTTAACTAAGGTGCCTGGTCCCAGGAAAAGGCCTTAGTGACTTTGCCATGGATGACATAATTCCTGGTTAATTAGGTAGGTACATTAAGTAGTCAGACTGTCTGATTCTGACAGCTGTCATCAAATGCATTTGCATCCACTGTTTAAATCCAAGGGAATATAAATGTAATAGATGAATGTGGAAGTAGTCCAAAACGTAAGGAGCACTTGGAAGGCAGATTACTGCATCTACTCTGCTAAGTAAAATAATACCCAGGAGCAAAGCGCAGAGCAGATTCCCTGATTGTCCGTGTGATTTAATTGTTACTTAGCTACCAGGCTCTGTTTTGAAGAGATGCATTTAGCTCACTCTCAGACCTAACCAGGGAGTGGTTCAGAGGGAAGCATATTCCAAGGAGCACTCTCCACAGACAATGTGAAAAGGCTGTGCCTGCTGCTAAGTAAAATAATACCCAGGAGCAAAGCGCAGAGCAGATTCCCTGATTGTCCGTGTGATTTAATTGTTACTTAGCTACCAGGCTCTGTTTTGAAGAGATGCATTTAGCTCACTCTCAGACCTAACCAGGGAGTGGTTCAGAGGGAAGCATATTCCAAGGAGCACTCTCCACAGACAATGTGAAAAGGCTGTGCCTGGCTTCTTCTTCTCTTTCCACTCGATCCCCATAGGTTTTTCATCCTCGAATACCACTGCATGCCTACATACTCTGGAGCATCTAAGATACATCCTTTGTCTTGTGTTATAAAAACACTCTGTTGTAGGGCTGAAATACAGCCCTCACATGATTTCAGAGGTTTTGATGTGAAAAGAGAAAACAAAAGAAAAAAAACCTTAGGCTCACAGTGAACCTCAGAAAAGTGTTTTGTTGGGTGACATCTCAGGAAACAGACCTGAGCAGTTCTGAGGCAAGACCTGCTAATCTCCAATTCCTTGGAGTTCAACAAGTATTCCTTCAGATGGATGCCTTTTTGCACTGTCCATACATCCTGTCATTCATCAGTATTCCCCACTAAAAGAAAAAAAATTTAGGTGGGGAAAACTTGAAACAGGTGAAGAGGTTCTGTCATAAATAGTGATGGGGGAAAAAGAAAACAAAGAGGTGTAAGATGCAAATTTCTTCATACAATCCTGAACTTAAGTCCAGCTAACAAAAACCTTTGCTTTACTATTAAAGCCTGCAGAGTGATGAAAAAAAGGATGAACTAAGGTAAAGAAATGGCAAGCCAAGAATGCTCTGCCTCTAGATGTTTAAAAAAATTGAATCCTGAAGAATTTGCTTCTATGAATCTTAAAAGAATTGTTAAAGAACCTAAGGGCTCTGGAATCCTTTTCTAAGACTGTGAAAGGTCAGTGGGGGAACTACGTAGCTTGCTCAGGCTTCTAAAAAACAAGTATAGATGGCAAAAACTTTCCCTTGCTCGAGGAAAATCCTGAAGTATGACAGATGTCTGTCCTGAATGTGTTCCTATTCACCCCCATGCATCTCTCTGTCTTTACAGTCTAGAGGGCAACATCCAGCATACAAATTGCCTGACGTCTCTTCTGCTTGTGCAACGGGAAACTGCTGCCTTAGCTACGCACATCCTAAATCCTGAGGATGAAAGTGCATGTACTCAGCAAACTCCCTGGCAGTCATTTGGAGCATAAAATATAAGCATAACATAGGTAATTTAATACCATTTGACTATTTGAGTTCAGCAACCTCCTGGTGCTTCAGAAATGAGACTTGAATATTGCATCAACATACAGTATTTTTTAATCTAAGCCAATTTGGAAGTTAAGGTCTCACAGTGTTTGCTCCATTCCATATGCATATTGTTTTGTACAATGTACATGTATATTGTACCACTGTTAGGTGCATATTGTGTGATTTCTAATATTTCTCACACTGAAAAATTATGCCTGACTGATGAAACACATTGGGTTTTATATAAAATCAAAATATATTTTGAGTGAAAACTCTCTCTATATAAAAGATTTCCATCAGAAATGAAACAGCAACATGGAAATAAAAGGAACAGAAGCTTGAAGAGTGATATCTGGATGTTATAAAACATTTTAAAACTCAGGTACTCCATGAAGAACAGTTGTTTATGCATAAAATCACGCTTACAAGAGGAAAATGTACACTTAGAGAACAGCGAAAGAAAAGGAAAAGGGACAGAGCAAAGACAGAGTTGCAACACTTTTCACTATTCCATGACAAGTTACCAGTTAGTGGTACAATGAGATCTGACAAAATTAGCTAAATAGAATAAGGTAAGGAAAGGCTGATGTGTGAAAAAAACATTTTGACTACATGAATGCTGCATATCATTAAATTTCACTCTGAAGAGCATCAGTCTCAGCCACTGATGGTGATTTTTTAAAAAGAATTGCATTATGTATTTCTAGCCTTCATGAAGATCATGCAGCAGCCAATATACTGTCAAAATTAAAGAGCAAATCTCTGCATGGCTTACTTCCCAAGACCTTTTTTCTACTTTTATTATCAACACCAAGCACACAGAAGCTGGTAAACAATTTGTACACCTGCAAAATTTGTCTGGTGAGAACCTGCTTTTAACTGGTTCAGGAAGAATGTCAACAGCAGCTCACTTCTGGTAGTAGACTGCAAAATGTTGATGATTCAATGACCACGACAATTCCTCAAAGTACTAAGAAATGAAAGGGTAAAAGAAAAGGAGGATGGAACTTACAGGCTCAGGCAAATATTGAAGTTATGGATTAAGAGTTTTTTGGAGCATCTATATTATCTGATGGGATAAAAATAATATAAAGAAAAAATGTGATTTAAAATATTTATATAAATAACCATCCAAGTTAGCAAGGGCACAGTCACATTCTCCCATACGACCTGAATGGGAAAGGTAAAGGTTACAACTATGGTATCATTTAAAACTAATTCATTAGGTAGTTCATGCAGACATCGCTCTGGAAGATGATATCAAAAAGCTATTTGGAATTTTGTACTACTATTATAGATATCCTACTGAAATTTTAAAAAAATGTCAAAACAAGGCCTTATGTGTGGTAATTCTGATTAAAGAATAACCATCCTACATCCCAATAGAAGCTGCTGAGAGATGTTCCTCATTGAATTTTGCAGTTTTCAGTGAGCATCAGACATGTTAATTAAAGCTAGACTGTTAAGTCATATAATTGTATTCAATCTTTTAAAAGGTCTTACTATACTTGGAATTCTGCAGCCTGACTCTCTCCTCGTTTGTCTTGTCTTTCTGCTTTACCTTGCCTATTTGATGGTAAACCATGTTTGCAAGATGCCTGTCAAATTGAAAATCAATCTAATTAACACTTTCAGTGAAACCATGCCATCAAATGTTAAATAGTAAAGGGGGAAATCTGACGGTGTGGTTTCATGATTGGTCTACACAAATCGGAGACCACACTATCAACAAAAGTGATGCTTGGGAATTTCCCACTGCTGCCCTCGGCTGAACAGTCCCATCTCCTTGTGCTGACACAGTGGCTGCTGCACAAGCACTACAGGGAACCACTTCTGATGGAATGCAGCTCCACAACAAAAGACAAAACAGCTCCTTCCCCCCAGATTTTATGTCCCAGTTCCCAGATCTGGCTCACCAGGCAGGGAGAGGGAGGGATAGGAATGCTGGTTGGTGGAGAAGAGTACTGAGTGGAACCAGTCCTCAGAGTAGGAGCACACACAGGTTAGTTTAAATCAATTGTGCAGCTGCACCCTTTGAGACAATGTTAAATATTACATTCCAACTCTTTTCATCTTGTAGTCCTGAACTCTGCAAATCCAATAATAGATTAAAAAAAAAAAGAAAAAGAGAGAGAGAAAATGCTTGATTTTTCTGGATATTCATTTTAAAGAAAATTTTCTTAAATTACATTGGATTTGTTGGCTTGTTACTTCCAAACAAAAAATCAACCCATTCTTATCTGCCTAAACAGACTAGAAATCTAACACAAGGCATATAGGTTCTAAAATATTCTTACAGTCTACAATACTTTGGTGGGTTTTCCCACGCCCTTCTTTAGTATATTTAATGTCTCTTTGGCATTTCTGTTTCTAATTTGAAATTGTTCCTGTGGTTTTTGGAACGACAGTGGTATTAAATTACTACATGACAATCGAAAGTGAAACTGTCCTACTTAATATCAGTGGATATTAAAAGGCAAAATGTCAGCAAGTAAAAGCAACTAGCAAGTTATTAAACTTATTCCCTATTTCTAATGGTATTTTACAAAGGAAAGGACTGTAAATTAACACCTTGTCTAAAGGGAGAGTATACAAACAGAAAACCAAACTTTTATTTTTTCTTATTCCTTGTACTATTTGCATCAGCACAAAAAGTTTTTCTAGTGAACAGTTTCAACAAAGAGAGGTTTCCACTCCTTTACCCTACCAACAGAATAAAACTAACAATGTCATCAGAACTCCAAGTAAAGCTTTCATGGAGCTCATGACTGATGGAGAGAGATCTGAAGCTTTAGGCAAATACATAACCAGTTGTACAAATTTTAATGGCTAAAGAATCTTAAAAAAGAAAAAATATCTGGAAGCATTTAAATCAAAAGCAACTTACTTCATGTGTGAGTTGGCTCTGAACACATTAAAGCAGCAAAAAGAGCAGAACACATTCTTTGCTGCAAGGTTTTCTTTTCTTCTGCAACTTTCACTTTAAGTTAGTCCAAACAACTGGAATTCCAAATTTGTATCAAGTAAGTATCCTGAGAACATTCTTAAATTTGAAGATTCACTGTGGCATAGTGCTCTGAATTACATTTCAAAATCCCTTATGTTGAGTTATTGTGATCCTGAATTCTGAAATAGGTGTTGTAAGGAAAATCCAATTATCGGACATAACAACTGGATCTGCATATTCTCTTCCTGAAGTGAAACAATTTTATGATTTCAGTGCTTTTTTCTAACCTTCCCTGTGGAGGTCCTAGAAAGACATCCCCTTTCAAGCTTTCCTCCCACACACAGAAGGGGGAAAAAAGGATAAACGAGGCAAATGGAGGAGATTTAATGAGAGAAAGCAGTGGTGGAAAGGACAGTCCCAGGAATTGCAGCACCACTCTTCCTTAGTACTTGCTTATCCAGTGCATATATACAGCACTATGTCCAGTTACTCAGGTGGCTCCTAGTCTTCTCTACAAAGGCCAAATAATCAGCCTCAGCTGCAACCCAAGAACTCACTAAGGCATGAATCCTCAAGATTTTCAGTAAGTATAGCAGGTGCACATGATCACGTTTCTGAGAGGAGAATGGTTACAGATAAACAAGTAGATGTATTTTCCAACTTGTTCTGAAAAAAATGTTTGCCTGTGGTCATAAGGCAAGAATTCATTCCCCTAAATGGCATTTGGATGTGGATTTTAAAAAATAAATCTGAATCAGAATTCTTCTAGTGCTGCTCATAGTATTTGATCTTGGAACTGCTTTTCCTCTCCGTAAGTCACTTCAGTCTGATAGTTGATGCACAAAGGGAAAATAGGAAATACACAATGGCTACAACTTTGGAGAAAAAAAACCCTCACACTTGCAGAAAGAGAGATTTCTATCCCAACAGATTTTTTCACATTTTAGTAGCTTGCATTGGGGTTGTATGGCAGGGTGTTGGTCATGGGGGAGGATCTACAAGGGTGGCTCCTGTGAGATGCTGCTAGAGGCTTCTCTGGCTCCAAGTTACAAACAGCTCTGGCCATGGCCAAGCCAATCAGCAATGGTGGTAGTGCCCCTGGGATAACAAATTCAAGAGGAGAAAACAAAGAGAGAGAGGAAAACAGTAGGAGAGAGTAAGATCTGGGAGAGACAGCCAGGGAGATCCCCAGGTCAGTGAGGAAAGGCAGGAGGAGGTGCCCGGAGCAGAGTTTCCCATCAGCCCATGGTGAGGGTGGCAGGCTGTGCCCAGCATCCATGGAGGGTCATGGGCGTGGACACAGAGATCCCCCTGCAGCCGGGGGAGGACCCCACACCAGAGCAGGGGGATGCACCCAAAGGAGCCTCTGACTCCATGGGAAGCCCAGGCTGGAGCAGGCTGCTCCTGAAGGACTGCACCCACGGAAGGGACCCACGCCGGAGCCGTTGGTGAAGAACTGCAGCCCCTGGGAAGGGCTCACGTGGGAGAAGTTGGTGGAGGACTGTCTCCCGTGGGAGGGACCCCACGCTGGAGCAGGGGCAGGGTGTGAGGATCCTCCCCTGAGGAGGAAGGAGCGGCAGAGACAGCGTGTGATGAACCGACCACAACCCCCATTCCCTGTCCCCCTGTGCTGGTGACAGGGAGGAGGTAGAGAAATGGGGAATGAATTTGAGCTCAGGAAGAAGGGAGGGGAGGGGGGGAAGGTGTTTTTAAGATCTCTTTGTTTTTGTTTTTTAGCAATTTATTTGTTTGTTTGTTTGTTTGGTTTTATTTTTTTTTTTATTATCTCTCATTATCCTACTCTGATTTGATTGGTAAAAAATTTAATTGATTTTCCATCTTCAAGTCAAGTCTGTTTTGCCCATGACCATAAATGGTGAGTGATGCCTCCTTGTCCTTGTCTCGACCCACGAGCCTTTCCTGATATTTTCTCCTCCACATCCAACCATGGGGGAGGGAGGAGTGAGCGAGCAGCCACATGGTGCTTAGTTTCTAGCTGGGCCTAAACCATGACACAGCTGTAAAGGTTATCTGTCTTTAAGCATTACAAAACAAATTGCAATCAAGTGAAAAGTCCCTTCATAAATAGGAAGCACAAGTGTGGGGACCCAGTGAGCCGCTAACCAAGATAATTCACGTGTGAAGTACTTCTGATGCATTAGCTGCGTCAGCATCTTTCCAGGCTGAGAATAGAGCAGAACAAGCCATGTGTTATTTTTTTCATGAAAATAGATTAGAATTCATATTGCACATTATCCATGCAACTAGAAAACTGCAATCTTACGTGTTTTCAGTTTTATTGCTTTTCTTTGCCAAACTGACTAGAGTCAATTAAGGTGACACATTACGAAAATTTTTGCACATAACAAATTCATAGCTTCTAGAGCAGAAGCAGCACTAATTGCTCAAAAGCTGTCTTAAACATTTATGAGTTACGGTAAAGTATGAAAGAGTATAGCCTCTAGTTACAAAAAGATAATAATACAGTCAGCAGAGGTGTGACTACAACTCAGGTAAGCAGGTAATTCACAAGAAGTTCACAAAGCTCATTCCCAGGTAGAATGTCAGTTCATTCACTGAGTCCTTCCCTACCACAGCTGCACTCCATGTAGCAACCAAGTATTCCCACAGCTGGGGGGGGGGGGCTGCATTGGTGCTGTACCCCAGAAAGTTTCAAAGATTTTAAAAGGACTGGAAAAAAACCCACACTTGAAAGTGCAAGAGTCTTCGAACAACCTCTGGACACTTGGTGATGAATTCTGAGAACTGTCCAAGTCAGATGATATTTATTCTCCTCTTACTTTCAACTGATCCAATTTCATTAAAAGAAGTTAAAAACTGTACTTCTTGTCTGTTTGTTTCATTGGTAGAAATCGCTATAGCTGTGACTGGAATATTCTTCAATAGCAAACAGAAGAAGACATTAGAATCATAGAATTATAGAATCA
>NW_010247144.1:31569-37303 GCF_000690775.1 Eurypyga helias | reverse complement strand
AGCACTTTTCCCTGTTTAAGCAATATCCACAACCAGAACTCTTCTTCAGTGTGGTTGATCATCAGGAAATTAGTCATATCTTTACTTTGAATTTAAGTTACCAAATATTGATTATACAGGAAGAGGTATTTCACAACTGATATTTTCTCCTTCTTATATCTCTGGAAGCAATCATCTCAGGCACATTAATACAGCAAAGAATCTGAGAATGTTGTTGCCTTATATTTTAACTTTGTTAATTGGAGTGGGTTTCTGTAAATTATTAAATAAAAATGGACTTTGGACTAGAATAATTCATTACAGTAGCCTCACTGTAAAGACTTCAGCAACAGATCAGCTCAGTCCATGCTCTCCATTTTCAATTTTACTTCTAAAGAACACTGAAATATTTTTCACTGATATAAACTTCTTCTCATGTCCTATTTAGCCTGGTAACCATATAGATAATTGGATTTGACTTTATATTCTTTATTACTTTATGAATACAGCGTATGTTTTGAAGGATGCTAGTAGCCTGTGCATGTGTATGTTTCAACAAACTGTATCCTTGACAGAAAATGTTATGTTTATGAACAGGAATAGGTTTTACTAGGAGTCTTGGTGTTCACTGTGTCTAACATAATGTGGGGATTTATTATCTAAATTTAACTTTTAAAAACAGAGCTAAATATTGCAAGTCTCTTATTCTATATTATTCTTTTTCATGACATAGTTTTACTCCAGTTCTGGCCTTGGGTCTGTGGAATATTGTAAACGAATTTCAGTTCTTTCCTTTTCTATTACTGTAAACTCTTCAGACAGGGTGTATTTTTTTTCTTTTTTTAATTTTTCAATGAATGAGAAGATTGGATTTGTCTAGTCTCCAGAATGATAAAAAAATAGTTTGATAAGTACATGTTCTGCTAACTTTAATCAGATTTAGATCAGGTTTGAGGTTAAATACGCAAAACTACATGGTAACAGATTTGAATTCCAGTTACCCCTAACTCCAACATATGTCAGTGACAGCAGAATATAATGGGTAATGATGCTGTTGCAAGTCACTTTCCTCCCTAGAGAATATAATGTGCAAGTATGGTTGCTGCTAAGAGAAGTCTTAGGCATAATCCTTTGCATTTAATTGTGAGTTTATTTAATTCTTAATTTTTTGCCGTTAGCAGCTTTCAATTAATTAATTAATTAATATTGACCTTAATTAACAAGGAGGACAGCTGGACAAAATATTGCTGCTTTATACTTCCCCCCTCTCAGAATACTGGTCTTCTATTTTGGAGGAAATTGTCATAGGATATATTTTAGTGATTACTCAGAATGCTTGTTAAAACGCTGCAGTAACATCTATTTATGACATCTATTGTCACCAAGCTCTGAGCATTTCCCTGTTCCTTTATGGTTGCTTCTATACAGGGTCATGTTCCAGTGGTGTCAAAGTCCAGTCAGTGACTGCAGACTGGAGTGGTTATGAGTCCTCATGTGTTTGAGACTTTCCTCTTTGGGCACCATGAATTTTGTAAATCCCCAGTATAACTTTTTTGTTTACTCAAATTATATTAAATATGAACAGAAAGGTGAGTTTTTGTTAGATCAAAAATGCAGATCTAGACCAAGGAATTTCTGTGGCTGACACCATATTTCTTCATATTTTTAGTTGCAGAGAATGTGTAGGGAAGAACGATACCCATTTTATAGTCAGACAGCTGAGATTCAGAGGGCCAAATCTGTGAGAGAGCTGAAAGAGATGCCCTTAACCCCCTATTGAAGAACCAGCAAAGAAATTCCAGCTTTTCATGTAAGCTGAATGCTTATGTTTCAGTGCCAGAAATAAAATTTCTACTGCTGAAAGGTCAGACCACTGCTGAGTAATAGAAATTTCAGCCTACTCCATATTCCAAGGTCTGTCAGAATCTCCAGCAAAATACAGTAGCAAAGAAGATGCATCACTTGTTTTACTCAGGAGTGCAATTATGTTTGCTTTAAGTGACAAGTTGTAATCTGCTCTGATCTGAAACAGAATTTGACTGTTTTCCTGTAGTGGAAAAAGCTAGGTTCATCTCTTGGACTGAGCCTAAAGGATGTCTCTTCCATCCCAAACTGAATCCCATCAGAACATTCACAGAACAGGTTAGGTTCATAAATCACATACAGGAGGGGTTGTCGACAGTAACAGTTCAAACAGATGTGCTGTGACACTCTTTGCTAAGCACTACCTTGAAATCCAAGCAGTACCTGATTTAAACATTCTCCAGGGTCAGAAATGGAAGACAGGACTGCAGAGTATTAGGATTTAGGAAGTTTAGGAAGCCCTGTTCTCCTCTACATTCAGACTTGCAAGAGGCATGATTATCTAGACAATGCTTTTGCATCAATTTTATATGTTGTTTCTTGTACCTTTTTGTATTCTAATATTTCAGAGCTAAAAATGTAAATACTTACTCTAACAATTTTCAGATCTATCAGTGCAGACTGTTCTTGTTTCAGCCATCTCATACAGATATATTTTATTATATTTTAATAATTTTGCTACTAATTACTGACAAAGTATTTGTTGCAGTACCTAGAAAAACAAGATACTGAACCAGGGAGAAGAAATCCTAAGCTGACAGTTATAAGTTTTAAAATATCAAAACTAGTTGCTTTACTGTATATTAATTCTATGTCGTTATTTTCTATATCGTCTAGTTTCTAAGATTTTTTTTCTCCTATGCTATTTTTTTTTCCCATGTGATATGACAGGCCTGACAAGAGGTCCCTCCAGTGACAAAGTATATTGGGCCTTTGATTGCTACCACCTGCACACAATATACTTTGTTGCATTTCTGTTTTGAGTTTTCAGGTGTGTAGTGTGTAAAATATGATGCTTACTGGAATTTGCTTTTAGAGAAGATAATTTTTATGAAAACCTGAAAAGAAAATCACATTTTTCTACTGCAGTCTAAAGAAAATAAATGTGGCATTATGTCTAAGCTATTTGTATCACTGATACACTCTGAGACCAAAGGGACTAATATCATGCTTTATAGTGTGACAAATGATGTTAAGGTTGGGATTTCCCTGTGGGGAGAGAAACCGCTAAAAGAACATTCAGAGAAAGGTTGATGGAGAGCAGTTCTGCACCCTGTACAATGCATGTGTGCATGGAAAAAATTTAACTGTATAGGTACCTAGTGAATATAACATTATTTTGTTTGTTAATACTTTCTACCTTTGTGATTTTTTTCAGGTTTGTGTTAATTTATACTTCCCTCTTCAGGGTCCCTATTCTGAAAATAAGTTGGGCCTCTAGCAAGACCTCCTTCTTCGCCTTCTTTCCTTTCAGGCAACTGATATTCTGGTATGCTTATCACTCAGGCAGAAATTAAGGATGTAGTAGTAAATCAGACATAGAATAGTCACTCGAGGAAGTAAACTGAACTTTAGAAACATGAGAGAAAATTACGCCTCCGGTTTGCATTGAAGACACCCTTAGAGTATTCATTTAAAAAAAAAAAATCTATGTTTTGTTGGCTTTATTTTTTTTGAAAGTAAATGATTTAAGATGGGCAAAAGGTATTACTGTTGCTATCTTGCTATTACGACAAATTGATCTCATGATGAGGGGATTACCACTATTTGGGCTTACTGTGACCCACACAGTATAAAAATATATGTATTAAAAGTAGAGCTTAAAAATGTCAGTCACCATGCGAAAGACAATGTAAACTAGATAGGTTAGTTTCCTAAGAGCAGTGAAATGAAAAGATGATGTTATTTTTGTAAGGAAAATCTCTTGACTTAAAATTTTGATCAGCAAAAAGACAAGCTAAACCCACAGAAATTAGGAAAGTATTTATCCAAATCTTTCCTTGCAAGGCAAATATTCTGCTGAATGTGTACAGATTATTCTCTTGAATGTCCTTCATTCTCAGTACAGGATACTATTTCCTACTGCTGATTTCTCTGAGAAAATTTGTTTTCTGCAGTACCTATTTTGTAAGACACAAAAATCATACTACTTCTGGAAAATAGAACATATGTTCCTCCAGATGAGATGAAAGCAATGGCTTACAGGAAAATAGTACATGCTTTGAGGAAAACATGAAACACGAATAGGAAAAAAAATAATTCTCCCATACCTTTGCCATTATCAAATTAATTGGAACAACACATTTGTTACACAATATAGGCAAACACTTTCTATGTGATAAAAAGACTGTTAAACAAAGAATGCATTTGCCTTCTTTTGGGAGACTCTGAACTTTGAAGTGGGAAGGAGGGATCAGAGGTACAGATCAGAGAATAAATCACACTGCATCTACTTTGAATATCTAGATAATTGTGTTATTTTGAGAAATTCATTGAATTTATTTGGTAAAGCTCATGTCCTCCCCCTCTTTCATATATTGTTCTTAGATTACATTTTTTTCTTTAATGGCTTACAAGTTGGTATTTTCTCAAATAACTTTCTTAAAAGTTTCAACAATCATATTTGTTCTGTACATAGTTTGAAATGATCAGAAGACAAATTGCAAGATCAAGTGATGATGGTTAGTATGATCTTGATATATTCCCACAGGTTTTTCTTTCTGTTCCTTCAATAGGCAAAACCAATTTTCTAACGCAAATAGTTGTCTCTATAAGGTTATCCCTTGAAATTTCTAACAATTATTAATTTCATGTTTGTTTCTGACAGCTTACTGACTTGGAAGAATTTTGAGAAAATATGTGTATATTTGGCCTGGTTTAAAATTGTGGATTAAAAAAAAAAAAAAAGGTAAAACCTTTTTTCCAAATATTTGTTTTTATAAGGCTCAGTTGTTTCTTATTATTTTTTAAGCTTCAGTTTGAAATTGTGGATATGAAATAGATTTAATATTATGCTTTGATTCTGTTATTGCTTATCAATCTGCTATCCAGAAGACGTTTTTCCCTGTGTTTAATAGACAAATTACTGTAATTATGGATATCCACTGTTAAATATTTAGTTACTCCACATTCTAATGGAATCCTTTTTTTTTTTTAACTTTATTAGATTGTCTGTGCTTACAAAAAATATTTTGTAGTTCACTATAACAGAGTCTGACTAAACTGAAGCCTCTGGTAATTTTGATGCTGTATATTCTATGAGAACCATAATTCTTAAGAAATTAAAATGTTGACGGTAACATTTATATACTCATTTAACTATGAAACAAATCTTACTCCTGATGAACTGAAAGAAAGGTAGGTTTTCACTTACAAAACAAAATACATAATGTGTTTAAGTTATAACGTGTTTATGTTTTTTTACCTACACAAAAATACTACATGGTTGATTAAAAATATTTAAATAATTATGGGTATATAAGTTCTGGCACAGGAGTGGCTTTTACATATTCTGTATGACTGCTATAGCACACAATAATTATCAATCATTTTTACCTCTGCTGTGTCAAGAGCACTCTCGTTTCCTGAATGGTCTCTGGGAATGCCCTGATGTCCTTGTAGTGTTCCACTCAGAATTTCTGGTAAATAGTTTTTAAGGTTTGCCCTGAATTGCAAGAGCAATATGACTCGCTTTCCCTAGTGGCTGATCCAGATCAGGCATTACCAAGTCTCTCACATCTTTCAGATGAGCAGTTAAACAGGAAAAACTGATATTCCCAGCTAAGATGATGCTAAATCCAGTCTTTGAAAACATTCCAGACTGATAGGGAAATTCTTTCACACAGAAGAGATGTAGATTGTCAGAGAACATATGGTTTCTTCCTCTAAATCT
>NW_010247144.1:29380-31550 GCF_000690775.1 Eurypyga helias | reverse complement strand
TTTATCGTTTAGTTGTCAGATATGTTCATGTGCACATACTGTAGTAAACAAAAATGCTATCCTTGAGATTTCTACATTGTTTGTTATTTTTGTCTTACGTGTGAATGTCTACACTTGGACGTGCATTGCATTTTTTTTTCATCTTCCTCTTATAAATGAAACTGTTGCAGTTATAAATAACATACTTAGAAAGCTACCTGATATATGTGTTGTTTATTAGCAATTAAGCATTTGATTGTTACTCAGCAGCAGGGTGGGATTTGGTTGGTTTAATCCTTTATTGTATAATTATTGTTTGAAAAGTCAATAAAATGCTAGTATAGAAAGGTAATAATTCTAACGAATATCTGATGGAGATTCAACACTATATAACTGTAGGCTGAGAAACAATGCAGCAGTGCTGATTATCTGATTTATAATGAAAGACGTCTTGTGGAGTTAATCTTAGGTCTATGAAACAAGAGATTAGCAAAACGACTCAATTGTTTTAACTGTTGATTATGCATTTCATTTTGACAAAAATGACCTGCACTAAGGGAGTCATGATTCAGCTCTGGCATTTTGCCTAAAAGGGGAAAAGTAACATACAGAACAATAAAGCAATTTTGTTCCTTTGTAAGGGAGAAATGGATAATTCAACACTGAGATGAACACAGCTGTTTTTCAGCAACAGTGTCACATGAAAAGTTACAGATTACCTTTAAAGAGTAAATGTGATTTGCACAGAAGTCAAAGTAGCTAATGCATTTATACTCTTTATACCAGAAAGAAATCTTTTTTTCTCTGATACGTATTTCTGTAATGACGATTGTGCATTTATACTGTGTAATTGTAAGAGCACTACTTTCATTGTCTTTTGTAAGCACAAATTCAGCCTCTCTTTTGGTCACCATGGAGAGCTTCTTTGTAGTAGTACAAAGCAACTCTGTTGTGTGAGGTATGGGGGGTGGAAGTAGGAAAGAATACAAGCACGCAGTTTATTTATGGGTCTTGCTGCTGCTGCTCCTATTCCCCATGCCTTGTGACCCATGTATTATCTTTCTCCTACTTGAACCATATGTCTTGTGTGTATTGATGCATTTGAAGATTCCAGCAATATGCAGGAAAACCTGTTTAAGCAATGAAAATATTTTCCTGATTAGGGAGGTAATTTACTGCAAACTTTTCTCTGCATAATGTATTCTTCCTTCATCAAGCTGGTCACCTCTAGTTTGCATGTGGGTGGTGATAGGAGATATATTAACCTCTGACAAGTTCTAGCAAGTGAGTGTGCACAGGGCGGAACTGAATCTGCTGAGACACTATGAAAACACAGAAAAGTGGAGTGCAATCTAGTCTGGCACCTTTCATGCTACTGAACCTCGAATGTTTTCCTCAGAGAACTGTCCCCTGCATTATTCTGCTCTATGAGTCCCACCTACAGCCTAGATTCACACTGTAACAATCACTTTTGGTTTTTTAGTGCTTTCCTCTCAGAGACAGGAAGAAGTGCTAGCATGCACAAAACCCTTGTGATCTTTGAAATATTGTTTTGGTATAAAACACAGAATTATTAAGAAGTCTGTTAGCAAACATAATTTTAATATGCATTCTGGCAAAGGATGTCAGAAACATACCTATACTCACATTCTTATAATATTACTGTCTGCTTAGTGGGAAAACTTGCATTGATTATCCATGTACAATATCTCTCTAGGATATAAATAAAACAACTTCACCTTTTATGCCCTTCCCTGGCTTGTGCGGCATATTAATAAATTCAAAATGTTCCAAAATCTAATTTGTCTTCATATATGGGGAAAAAAGATATCAGAACCAAGAATAACCAACAGGCTTTGTCTTATTTCCTTTGGTAGGACCTCACACTTTGAAGGCTTCTTAACTGCTGTAGAAAGGAATACTCTTTGAAAACCTCATGCTGTAGGCAATTTTACATAAGTTGAGTCTAAGTTTGAGATATGAAGGCAATTAATCTCTCTCTTAACTAGAAACACCATTTTGTACTGGAGTTTCATTTACCTGGGGAAAAATACAAATGTTTTGGTAGCAGTATTTTCACATGCAGTTAAAGGTTGTATTAACACTTTTATTTTTTAAAGGTTTCTAACTTAGCTATAAAAGAAAAATTGCTTCAGGACAACATTTGTTGTTCTCAATTAAAATTAAATAT
>NW_010247144.1:10818-29320 GCF_000690775.1 Eurypyga helias | reverse complement strand
GTTTTCCTCCAGTCATTTTTTTGACCTTTAATAGCTGAAAAAGAGCTGTAATTTTTAAAACAACAAAAAGGTGCTTATTTGTAGAATGGTTTCATTATAACATTGTGGGAAACAAAACCATATTTCACTCTCATAAATGAGCACAAGCAGTGGCTGATTTCTGAAGGATGTCTTTTATTCTTAGAGGAGTATTACTTTTGGTCTTGCCACTTTTCATGAAGTAGATCAATGGAAGGTTGTATTTATGGAAAGAGATTGGAAAAGAATTGGAGAATTAGGTGGAAAGTCCAAATAAAGTTTACAAGGCGTGAAGATGAGAAAAATTAGGAAAAATAAAATGTAAATGTTAATTGAGAGAGAACTATGAAAGTAAAAAGAACCTTATTCTTTATTGGAAAAAAAAGGCTGAAACCAATATGGAACATTGAGTGATAGCTAGAGAACAGAATGGAAACCCAACCAAAACCAGACAAATACCCACATATGTTTATCCAAATACCCAAATATGATAAAGCCATATATAGAAAATCATAAAAAACTGCAAGAAAAAAGATTGTATGTGAAGCCAGAAATAAAGTAAAGACTACACAATGGTTTAATTTTAATTATCTCTCTAGAAAGCATTAGAGATGCAATAGTTATTGCTAGAATAACAAATGCAACAATTACTCCAGAAGCAACCAAAATTTTTTACTAGACTGAATCTGGGACGTGAAAAAAATGAGTAGAAGCTTTCAGGTTTTCCTGATGCTAAGCTCCAAGTAGACTTGAGTTTCTGAAGTTCTCCATGTGCAGTCCAATGTTAACTACTCAAATGTAATGTTAGAAAACTGGAAGATACTGGGAAGTGTTACAAGTTTAGCTTTCAAATTCTCTTTTTGAAAATACAAACTTCTTTTTTCTTTATCTCTGTTAGACAGATTCTGTAATCCCTCACCTTCAAGTGGTATTAATGTGGGCCTCTGGTAAAAGATGAGGGGACCACATATTCCATAAAAGAATACAATCCTTTCCAGTTGAGTTAGAGAACACTGCTGGATCACAGGATGACACTGGTGAGGCAGAACTGGTGAGGATGACACTGGTGATGTTGAGGTGAATTTAAACAATATCAGCAGAAGATAAAATTCAAAAAAGTGAAATTAGAAAGGACAAATGAGATTGCAAAAGAAAATACTAGATGGAACTTCAAAAAGGTTGTTTATCAGTTTAATTCCATGGAATAAAATTATATATCAAAGCGTAAACGTAAGAAATTTTAGAGTAAAATGATGTTATTGTAGAAATATTTAATTTTTTTTAAATATTTTTTTTTTACAAAATGCTGTACAGTAGATACAAAAAACCATAGATTGATTTGCCATAACAGGACGTATAACTTCCTGTAAGGAGAAAATCTTGTAAAACTCAATGATATTTTTTCTTGAAAATGTGACATTCTTGTAAACACTACTGTACAGTATGAATACATGTAATTAATTCTACTTGATATTCTTCAGGTTATTTACAAGCTGACCATTCAGTCAGATCATTTTCTCTGTCGTCAGCTTCAAGGTCTCATTTAATCAACTACAGTATCATCTGTATGACCATAATATTCATTTTTGTTGAACAGGGTGTTCATATATGATACTAGAACACTAAAAAGATGATGGTTCAATATTGGGATTGACAGAACAAATGTAGTTATGTTGTGAATGACTCATTCCTACTATGATTAAATGCGCTATTTTGAAACAATCATGCAATGTTTTCTTTAAATAACACTGTACAATAATTTTTGTTCTTGATTTAAATACATGCACTATCAACATGGCATCATGCATGTGTATATTCAGGTGCAGCAGTGCAGACAGAGTATACATCTTGAAACAGTACCAATCAGCTTTTAATACACTTTATTACTCTACCATTCTTATACTTCGTCTTTGTCCTGAAAATCCTTACGAAAGTTAGCAGATGTAACAGATGAAATTCTTCCCATAACTGAAGCTTTGTGGGTGTGGAGCTAAGTGGAAAGTTATTATTTCTTCCAAATGTACCTCTTTCTTTGTGTCCCTTTGTATCCTTAGCTTTAAATTTAAATTACCATTTAACTTGTTTTAATTAAATTATGAATAATGTAATCATGATGCTGAAGAATTTAGATTGTAAAGGAAAAAGGTTTTATCGTCTCATCAATAATATCTGAAGTGCCTGATGCCATACAACAGAAACGCTATACATTCCTATACTACCAAAATTAAGAGGAAACTTTTAGGCATGCTAGACGGAGCAGAAAATGAAATTGAAAAGAATATATAAATTAAAATGTTATATTACTTTGCATGGAAAGGTGACAGAGCATATGACTTTGCATTTCATTTTGATCATCCAACAAGACCATGTTTGCCACTATTAAACCATAAACAAAGTTTTGGCAAGACTGTGAACAAAGTTTTTCTTTGTGTTGAAGATTCGTTTGTATGCAAGACAGATGAGGAAGACTGGTTTCATTATCTTTGCAGAGAAAATTGGTTCTTCTCTTTGAGAAACCTGAAAACATGCTTTGGATAATTCATACAAATAAGTAAGTAAAAAGAAAGGGATTCATTTTATCAGGTCTCTTTAAATCTGTACTATTGCTCTAGCCTTGTCTTTTCACTGGAAACCTAGTGTTAGTTATGTGGGCAGCCTGCTGTGGCCAAACAGTAGTTTCATAAAACACAGTAGCAGTAATGATTTCTGTGAACCCCATGGAGATAGCTCGGAACTTCTGACAGTTGCTTAATGAAATTAGGACTTTCTTTTTTTACTTGGAAATATTCTTATTTCACTAATTGGGTTGTATTTAACAGTGATGTAATACATGGTTAAAACTTACATCTGTATTGTGTCATATTTAGTTTCAATCTCTGTGTTCTTGATCTGTTTATTTACTGGGAACAATTACCCTTTTAGGTAGTGTTATATATTCTCACTAGCTGAAATGGCCCTTGGAAGTTAAAATAATTAAGTATTCTATCATATTGACAACAAGCCTTACCTGATACAAATCTGAGCATTAACTAAAAGGTAGAGTTTGTTGTACAGGAAAGGTTGGTACGTGTCACTGAGTATCACAAATGGTTTTACGAGGAGCTAATTGTTCCATTTGTCTTAACTCAAATAATTAGAAGACCTGGTCACTAGGTCTGCCCACTGTGCAGTGTCTTTTCATCCACTGCAAGCTGCAATGTAACAAGAAATGTGGTTTGGAGCTGATCTTCATCCCACAAATAAAGTTAGTGCATCCAGATTTGGAAAATGACAGCAGTAATATTCCCTTAGTAAAGCTGGAGCTTAGCCCTGTTATATTAATTATATATTAAAAAGCCTATTCATACAAATTAAATCCATTCCATATCCTGGCTTCTGATGACAGCTCCATTTTTTTTCTTGTCTAGTTTGAATTACCTCAAGTCTGTACCCAGAAAGAATTTATCCCTTTCAAGAGACTTCTCCAAGCCTGTAATAAATTCACATGGGTCGTCCCATCAATGTGGTGAATTTGCATTATTATTTCATTATGAGAAGAAAGAGGATTAGATCTCTTGCAGCATTGGCAGCGCCTAATTCAACCTGAACACATGATTAAAGCTGGCATTTATGACTTTAACTGTCAAAGAAAACTAATTGTAAACTGAGAGCAGTGGATAATTATGGCCTTTGCTATTAAACTATTTCTCTCCTATTTATCACAGGATAAACTACAGACAATACTACTGTTTGCATTCAGCTCTCGGTTACTTGGAGCCTATTTATGCAAATGAAAATTGATCTGGATTCTCAAATTGATGGGTCTATGTAAACTGAGTTTCAATCATGCTGTAAAAGCCATGAAAAAAGGTGGCACTTAATGCTGCAATATCCATGACACTGCATTTTGTATTGTCTCACTTGTGAGTACCCTTCGTTTTTAGCATCTGCCTAGTTAATTAGTTTCACATGAATGCTACTGAATAAGTAAGTTGCTTAAACTACCTTCTCACAGTAGGTATTTTCCTTTGTCTTTTATTATTATCCATATGTTTCTTGCATGGATTAGTTATCTTGTGGAGTTGTAGACATCACAGTTTATTAGCTGCTTGTACATTTATAGGGAAAGGGGTCCCTGAGACTCTGGAATAAAAGTTGTATTAATAAGAAGTTTAATGTATTTTGTGGAAAAAAGTTACAGGAGTAGTTTATGTTTTTTGTCCTTACATTACTTAAAAAAAAAAAAAAAAAATTCTTCCCTCTTGGAATGGATTCCAGATAGGAAAGTTCAGACATGTGGAGAGTGGGAAATTCTGAATCTTGCAAGTGATGCAAGCTACAACTCTGAGCTTTTCTTGAGTTAGTGTTAACTGAAAACCAGAGTACACTGTCTAGATTTCTGACCATTCAAATGAGTTATGAATAAAAAAGAGACACTGAGGTACTATGCATTATGACTCAGATCCTAACTTAACTGTTTTTATTAGTGTAATGACAATTGTTTTCAGGTTTTCATTCAGTTCCTTGTGAGGGTCCAGGCCTTAGACAACGCTTCTCTGTGTATGAAGACCAGCTTTCTGACGGAATAGTTTTTGACTGTGACCAAACTGGAAAAACAGAACAATGCACAATATACTCCCTGGGAATGCAAATAAATGTCATCTTTAGCTACTGAACAAAAATCAGATGATTCAGACTTTGCCCTGTAGAAACTTAGACTGTAGTCCTAACAATAAACAAAATACATATCCACAAATTTGTATAGTGACTAAATTGAGAGATTGCTCGCTTGGAGAATGTGACTCTAGATGTGTTGAATTAGGAAGGTTCACTTAAACATTTGAGCTGTTTTATATTCAGTCCAAATTTTGTTTTCATGAATTTTACTTAAAAACTATGTTTTGTGTATATCTCTGCTGTCTGTATCTCATTGCAGGTGCAGTCAATTTATCCCATAACACCAATAATCTGTATTTGCAGGATGTTATCTGTTTCTTGTGAAATTATGTGCAGTATTTCTAACCAAGTGGCCTGATGACCAAATCCATTTAGATGCCAAGCTAGTTGTAAGAATTCCCAGATCAGTTTTTAGGTATATAAATGGGTATGATACCCTGACCCGTTAAATTAACCAATTTCATTTGGGTACAAATTTGTATTACTAGGACGCAAATGGTGATAGAATAACTTGTGCTGTAGAAGAAATAGATTTCTTGAGGAGTATAAAATCAAGTTTTAACTATTATTATTGTTTAATATATTACTACATCTCTCTAGGAACTTGTGATGGGGGAACCGGATAACTCCATGGATTTTAGATATTCTGAAGAAACAATAATCTGACTAAAAGTGTAATGCTTCTGAAAATAATAAAGATGGAGTCATGAAGCAGTAACATGATTGTAAAAACAAATAAAAACAGGAAGTCAGACCCATTAAAGTCTTTAGATACTATGCTGACACCTACAACCCACTTATTTCAGAAGTAGTTGCATGTTTAATATTTCTATAAACATGATTTTTATAACACAGCATTCAGTAACCATGATTGGAGAAAAAAATAATAGAACAGACTACTAAAAATATTAAAATTAACCAAGGGTTTAAAGTGTAGCTAAGATAATAATGGCTTTATCTGCAAAGAGAATACCAGCAAAACTTACCAACAGAAGCAACAGAACTTAATATAACAAATTCTTAAGACAGTGCTTGCCATGAAGAGACAAAAGGTGAGGAGCAAAACAAAGGTCAAAAGAAACATTTATTTTTTATTAACTGTATCACCTATGAGGCAATATAGGTGCCTTGAACAAGCAATATATATAGTTCGGTTCTAGAAAGTACATAAGAATCTTAGCAAATTATAGAAAAAAATAAACCTTTAAGGCACAAATAAAAAACAAATGAGGCTATAATATTTCATTACATGAGAAATGGTAAAACAATATTAGTACAATACATTTGAGAGGCAATTTGGCAAAACATAAGATATGGTAAACCTCTAAACCTGACTGTCTTAGTCGGGAAAGAACTAAGGTAAAAATGGAAAAGAATATGTATTTTTTAATTATAAACTTCAGTTCAGCAGAAATAGGTAACACTTAACAAATAAATGAACTCTCTTAAATATTTTAAAGATGACTGAATATTCAGCCAAACCAAAAAAACAATCCGGATTTTGGAGTAAAATTTGATGGCTTCCAAAATCTCTACATGCATGAATAAGGTGAAAGAAATTTACCATTGTCATTGGAAAGAAAGAGAGGACTTGAAATCAGTGGAAAGGGTATTGGCTGAGGTGAAAAGTAGGGCTGTAGGAATCATTAGCAGCATAGCTTTGCCCACTCTGTAGATCAATGACCTTCAGCAAAGAGTATAGGACTTCATTTTTCAACCAGATCTGGTTTCTAAAGAAATCTGAAGTTAAGTATTATGAAGATTCATAATAAGACCTAAGAAATAAATAATTATTGTCAAATGACACCAATAAAAGCTGAGAATATAATTTGGATTTCAGCCCTGGTAATACCATGGAAAACAATAAAATTAAGTACAATCAAAGCCTCTAGAATTTTAGCTATGCAAAGGTCATCAAAATAAAAACAAGAGAAAGAGTTGAGCTGTAAAAAGGAAAAATGAGTGTGTATACTTTGTTGATACCGTGATAGAGCTGAGATGTGTAGCTCTTGTAGGGTAGGACATGGAAGGAAGCATAAATAGACATGACTAATTAGGTGAACAGTTTTCTTCAAAACAACAGTCTGTAAATTTGGAAGTGATAAAGGGAAACAACACTATGTGTTGAGGCTGTGGTTAGATTTCATAGATTTGTTAGCTCTCAAAATTTAGTAAGATAATTACATTTATGCTGGTAAGAAGCATATTGAGGATTATTGTAGCAAGATGATTATTGTGTTTAATAAAGGAGAAGGGAATTTATGGTTTAGGGCTTTATTTTTACTTCTTAGATATTGGCATGATATCTAATGGGTGAAAACCTTTCCACATCTATCTACTAGGTGATTCATATACTTTCTTTCATCTGCTGCGTGTTATCTCACTTCTGATTTAGTGAGGTAACACCTATGATTCAAATCCTTTTTGGCCTGTGGAGGTGCTCCTCCTGTCTAGAATCTGGATCTGGGCCATATAGCTGTTTATACGAATGAATACGATGGAAGGAGATAGTCATATTACTTCCTGATGTCCTTCTGTTCTCAGGATAGAGTACTTGTAAATACTTTCAAGTATCATATGGTGACAATATTCTTTGTCATTAGAAATACAGTCATATTCTTTGTCATGCAAAATATAGCCATGCAAATTATGTTCTTAAAGGATTTCCAAGAATAAATACCTTTTCTTTCTTTTTAAAAATACACTATAATAATAATAATAAAATCCTCTATGCCATGAAACCCTTCGTGCTATTGATTTTTTTTTTAATGAATTTTCATTTCCATTTTTGTCTGGGAAGACTTTTCTTCAACTGTTTTACCATAAACCACAGTTTCATCAGGAAATCAGACATTCTGAGGTAGCAGATTGTTGTAAAACTGCTTCAGCTCATTTAAAAGATTTATTTTTTTCTAATGAATATACTTCAGTGCTTTGTACTGCCAATCTGGTAATTGAAGCTTGTTAAATGAACATTCTTGCCCTGTACATAAGTATCAGGAATATGAATGATGAAAAAGAACTAATAACACTAATAATAAACTTTCTTTTCCATATTTTTCCATAAAACACTAAAGGTTGTATCAGTAGGGAAAAAAAAAAAAAAAAAAAAAGAAGAGTGGTTCAGGTCTTGATTTGTCTGGCAAGATAAATACATTAAAAATTATGAGCCTGAGTGAATACCAGCAGAAGAAGAAGTGCTTATGCTTTAGGAACATGTAGACTTATAACAATAAATCATAGAGACATTTTCACATTAAAAATATATCTTACAGAGCTATTTAAATGACAAAATATCAAGACTTCTGATCTTCTTGAAGCACTTACATTACTACTATGAAATTGTACAAATACATTGCTTGAATGTTTTATTTCATGAAATACAGACAACAGTGAAAAACATTGAATGCCATAAGTGACTAAGAATTAATCTGACTTAAAAGTTATTTTATTGACTATGACACATGCAAGAGTAACATGAACTCATTCCCTAGAGAAAACGTCAGTGATGTCCAAACAGCCATAATGACAGCAGGCTTTTTGGACCCATTTTCTGACTGCTGTGCTCCATAGGTGTTTGTGATGGATGCCCAGTGGCTGTGTACAGCATGTTACTCCAGTAGTGCTTACCTTCATGGGATTTATGAGCTAGTGCAGCTTTCATGTTGTCTGCAAAAGGCATTTCATTTTTCAGCTCATAAACCTTCTGTTAGGAGACCTGATAATAACCAAAACCAAGTTTCAGGGGAGTGTTAGTTGCTTGCTGTTAATTATTGCTTTGTTTTAAAGACAGGTTGACTAGTCTTTCAGCAGAACATAAAAAAACCAGTCTTGGACAGCCAAGAATTCATTAAAAGAAAAGTAAAAATGTGGCAGGGGACACACTTTCTAGTTCAAAATATGGTTAACAGTGCAGAATTGAGGATAGTTATGTACCAATTCCTTGAATAGCTACCCATTATAAATCATCTCAGTTCAGTAGGCTTGACATAGCTTGTCACCTTTTACACCACTAATGAATATAATGTATCAACGTTTGCACAAAACCTGCAGTGTTGCCTGAAATACGCCATAGAACTGAATAGAACGTGAGATTATGATGAACATTACAATCTAAGTTTTATTTTATTATTGTATTTTCTAAGACTCTCTTCCTACTTATTTCTTTCTAAATAACATAGCAGTGGAAGAATTTTAGAAGACAAAACTCAAATACCTAGAAACAAAATATTGATTTATATAAATTCTCTGAAGGTGCATTAACTCACTCAACTCAGTGAAATATATCAGAGGGTGTGTACATGGTATCTCAGATACCAGCACCAGAGAAGAGTACTATTTCTTTGTTGAAAAGATCTAGGAACCTTTACTTTGATTCCTTTTGTCTTTACAGGAAAACAAGCCTAAAAGCTGGGAATGTTTGTGAGGAGCATGCCATGAGTATTATAAGACATATAATGTTTTTTCTACTTGAAGAAAAGTTAATAATTTCTAAAGTTGCTTATTTCTGAGGACACTTTTCATGCGTTATTCTAATGAGATCATAGCCACTAGCTGGAGACACCTGTTTGTTGACCTGAAATCCAGACTGGCTGTGATGAGAAGCACTTCTCTCAAGTTCTTTGTGCTCAGGTCTTTCACAGATTCATTTGAAATTTCTAACTATGAAAGGAACTTTATTACTTCTCTAGCTGCTGGATACTGAGGTAGGGACACTCATCATACTTCCTAAAATAAGCCATTCCCAGACTTTCTCTCAAGCCAAAATTATAGAATTACCAAAGCTTTTCCTCTAAGAACTCTGCAAGTTCCTCATTGGTTCTTGAGACATTAAACCTCTCACTTCCAAAGAATTTTTAAGAAAATAGGACAATCTCATGTCTGATTGTTTGTAAAAGCACAGGAAGTTTTAATTAACACAATGCTGAGATGACTTAATGCAAAGAATCTTGAAAGCATGAAGAAGATACTCGTGATTTGCATAAGGTAAAATTAATAATTTTTTTCTCTTTGGTTTCCCAGTATGGTGCTTAAGAGCACTTTTCCAAGATTTTGGTTGTTGTTTCAAGTATTTCAGAAGCTTTCTCAACAAGTCTGTTTGGTTTTCATGGTGGTACATTCAGTGCTTAGCTTTTCACTTGTAGTATTTGCAAAATCTTTCTTTTCTTCATCCACATTTATTGCCATAGTGAAAAAAAAGAATATTCTGAAGACACAGAAATTATTTTCCCATATGACTTGTTGATCAGTGAAGGCTTTTAAAGTTGTAGAATGAAATCCACAGAGAGGAGCAAAAATAAATAAATTTGGAATGAGTTTCTGGTGACTGAAAATTGCAGTCTCCCTGCAGGTGTCAAAACATTCTGGTCCTACTGTCACCATCAAGATGAAGCTATAAACATATGTTTAGTTGTCACACAGGAAAGCAATATCCAAATGAAAACATTGTGAACTGTACATGACCAATGTTCTCTCCTCCTCACTCCACTACACACATGCCCATGATACAAACTAAGCAACTTTTGGGGCTTGGTTCAGCTGTGAAATTAAATGAATTATATGACAAAGCAGGCACTGCAAAGTTGGCAGTGACAGATTCCACTGGGACATGGGTTAGAAATCTTGAAACTTGATCATGGTCTTTGTGTGTTTCCCTGTTAGCCTCCAGCAGTCTCATTCTGACATTGCACAGTCCAGCAATCTTTGGCACTGCCTGGACTGAGTCACTTCTGAAGCACTCTAACAGAAGACAGCCTGTTTTTTACAGAAATCACAAATATCCAAGTGGCTGAGGAATCTCCTATGTTTTCCTTTTCCTATCTGATGTGATTATAGTTGATTTGGGTTCATTTGGCAACCCAGTGCCATAGACATACATTCATACAACTCTTCATGCTTGCAATTCAGAAAAAAAAAATACATTCTGCTTCCTTTTTTAAATATATCAAATCCCAAAATAATCAATATTTATGACTTACTTTATATACAGGAAATTAAGAAAACAAACCTTTTCCTCCAGCAGAAATGAAATGATTGAAGTTTTAGTTGCTAGTAACATCTATAATTGTTTCTTTTTTTTCAAGCCTTTACTGTATTGTAATATACATGATAAAAAATCACTAAACACTGGAACTTTCACAAGGCAGATTCTAATAGCCATAACATTTTTGCTACAAAGTCTGTGGTAGCTGTGTCTGCTTATGTAAATAAGACACTTAAGTCCCCAGTTCACAAAGGTATTTCCATGTCCATCTGTCCATTGATTTCAGTAAGAATTAGTCAAAAGAACTAGGAACTGCATACTTTGCCTGAACTGGATCTATTGCTTCTTTTATCTTCTCTTAATAGCAAAGGACATGCTTAGTCATTCTGAAAACTGAGCATAGCAAGCAACTTGAACTTTCTGCTGTAACAAACTCTAGGAAACTCAAGTATGAGTATGGTGGAAACTACCTGAAAATGTTAGTGCTATTGGGTATTTTTCATACTGTGGCTGCTTCTGTAAGAGGGCAAAACCTGACAAAATATGAAGAATTAAGATGAAAATGAGAACTAAATTATTAATATAACAAAATACTGCTGCTTTCTGTCTGCACATTTCCAGATCTATTGGATTTTCTCTCATTGTTCTGCATAAATTGTTTCTGACTATACAATGGACTTCAGCAGGGCCATAGCTTTCAGGTTCTTGATTTTTCATAATTCACTCAAATGCCAGCTCAATGACATTAAGTGGAAAAATAGAAAAAAAATACCTTCACTTTTCCACAGAAACAATTTTGAAAATCCATTTACATGGAAAATAAAGAGGCATTAAACCCAGTGCAAATCTGCAGCTGAATACAAAAATCTGAAAGCATAATATTTTATTTTTCCAGATAACACAATACAAACTGTTATTTACTAGCTGAAAGGGCTGAAGAGTTCTGAGTTCCATGGAGGAAGGCTGTTTTTCTAATTTACAGTGTGGTAAAATAATTGTCTAAAAACACTTTTACTTTTTTTAAGAAAATGAACCTTAAACAGAGGCTTTTGTGGTAGAATTTTAAAAAGTAAAGTATTAGTGTTTATTAAATACTCTTCCTTTTTTATTCATTTATGCTAATACTTTTCAAACTGTTCAGTCCTTGAAATGATGGTGTAAGTTTTTCACTCTTACAAAGTGTTTACCACTTCCAAGCTGCTTTGCTCAAGTGAGTGTTCTGTAGGATGCTTTGCTGTTATCAACAACACAGTTAATGCAGGAAAATAGAATTTCTGTAGTAAGATGAAAAGAGCTAATCCATGTCAGCTGAGTAGAAGAAAACAGAAAAGACATTTAGTAATATTGCAAATATTTAATAAATCTGTGCATAATGTTTAACCAGGACATCTCAGGTGCTGCAACATGAGAGTATGAATCTGTCTGACCGGCATCAGTGAAGGTATGTTTTCGTGGTTTAGGTATCTCCTCCAACGGTCCAGGAACAACTGCCTATGTAAGAGTTAAAGAGTCTGTAGATTTTCTTAAAGTTCAAAAAGTTAGAGCTTATTTTCTTACTCTTATGCCAGGCAGACATTTATTTTACAAGATTATTTACATATGCTAGCAGGAAAACTGAATTTGTACACCTGCAACATTGGAAAAATACGGACATAGTATTTACTACAATGCCTTGAGGCAATGCCGTAAGACCTGACAGATAAAAGAACTCTGTCCTCTGAGTTCCTATATTTTGGCTTTTTCTTGAAGAACCTGGAGAATGTGATCCTTTCCTCCAGGCTGTAAACTCAACCTTGTGTGATGGACATGTTCAGGCAATAGGTCACATGAAGGGTAATGAAGACTGCTTTCAAAACATACATCAAATGTCAATGTCAGCACCCTGATAAAATTCCCCAAAATTTCACATTTCTATGTTCACAAATTTAATTTCTCTTGCAGTAAAATTTCTATATGTGTTCCAGGTAAATTACATCCCTTAGTAAGAAGAAAAGAAAATTGACAAAATATGAGCAAAGGGAAAAAAAAAACCCTCAAAAATAGCTGGTATTCATACAAGTGTTCTGCCCAGAATTTAGCATCAGCCATTAATATTCATATCAAAAAATATAGAATTGTCTCCTAATGGCAAATAAAGAGTACTTATAACACTAAGGAATAAGATATTCTAGGTGTCTTGCTGGGATATTGCTTCTGCCAGCTGAGAAAGGGCCATATCCCAGCGTGGTACATACATAATAATATTTATTGTTGTGATTATAGTGTGGTATCATGCTAATAGTAGAAAACTGAAAACTTAAAAATTAAAAGTGAAAAGTCTATTCTCTATCAATAACAAGAGATAGAATATTAAAATTAAATAAGTTGATGAACAACATCTTGATTTGATGGTTGTCTTAATATTGCTGTTTTCATGGAAAACATTGACACCAAAGGGGTTTCAAAATATCCTTTCTGTTATTTTTTCACATCAAATAACTTTTAGAGAAAAACTTTATTTCAGTTCATCCTCCTAGTCCCCTACGATCTGGATTATGATAAAATCTGTGATTTAAAAAAAAAAAATGTTGACACTTTATTTTTTACTTGATGTCCACTTACACTGTGAAAATGCAGGAAACCTAGCTCCCATATAAAAAGATAGGCCTCCAGATCCTGATGTGTGTTTCGTAGCACCTAGACTATCAGAAGTTTGGCATGATTTCTTTCATATTTAAGCTGTTTTTCTAGCAGTTGTTCCCAGTTCAATTGGATTCTATTCCTGCCTTTATATTTGTTTATATTTGTATATTAGGATTTTTGTGTCCTTTCTATAACTGATAATCAAATACACATGGTTATTTAGCCAGACATTGCTATGGGCAGGTATTGAGTGCATCATTGCTTACATTTAGTAAAAATCTAGAAGTCAGGATGTTTTTGGGCAGCACGTATGAAAGTTCATCAGGGCTTTCATCTGGCTCCATCCAGATTGATATAATAACTACATGCAGGTGTCAATATGAATCAGGAAGCAGAAAATTCCTCTTATTGTTCACTGTCTGCAACAGGAATCAACCCTCAGAAAGTCACGATTTTCAAGTGAACTTGCTTAAAGTTAGCAATCTAAGCTACTAGTTAAAGAACATGATGGAATTTCTAAGCACAATGTGTATGTGAGCAGGTCTTTCAATACTGTGCAAAACAATATATTTTAAAATATTTTAAGAGTTTAGGCATAACAGGAGATGGTCTGCATAAGACAGAAATAATCTTTGGAAAGATTCTTCAGTTCTGTCAGAAGACTTAACTGTCACCATTCACAAATGGATGTGCCTAAGCCTTCCTAAATTAGTTCAGCCAAGGATGTGACCTATAATACTACAAAACATGCCTCAGTCAAGCTTTTGTAACTTTTCTGGTTTTTTTGACTTATTTTCCTTCTTTATAGGTAAACTGCAGTGAAAACTACTGCCCCTGCAAATTTTCATATATAAAGATCTTCTCACACTGGGGTGCTGGAGCACTAACAAAGGCCCAGAAAGTGCAGGTCCTGTTTGACACTGAAAAAAATACATGATAGGTTGGGTTAGTGTGGGGGTCCTGGCATATAAAAGCACAGAAAATTGACATGACAACAGCTTCTGCTTAATCATATATAGCACAGGTGGCAGCTGCTCCAACAATTTCCACTTCTCGCTCTGCTTAGCTTTCCCCAGCAGCGGCAATGGCAGAAGTACCGTGACTCAAGCTTCAAAAGCATGAACCTCTGGAGAAATCTGGCACAAAATGATGTTGCACCAATTCAGCTAAAGGCAAAGCAATTGCTGCCTGCCGTGGTGCATTTCTACCTTGATGAGCTACTTAGAAAATCGGAAACTGTCCATCTGAAAACCTGTAATAAAAACTTTCCGCTGGTCTGACCTTGCCAGTTTAGCCTGTTGGATTACTCGCTTGCAGATCAGCAAGCATATAGATGTTTAGCATGAATGGATATGTTTAGCATGGCAGGAAATATTATAACAGACAAGAGATGCATATTGCTACTGCAAAATGCAGAGCATCTGGTGGATATGAAAGCAAACTTGCCAAGAATGAATTAGAAATATGCATGTAGTTCTGAAATTGCTTTGTTGCTGGTTTATAAATCAGATAGTGATCAAGGTATATTCCATGTATGGTAACAATTAGAAACTCAGGCCTTCTCCTTTACCTTTGCCCCATTTGATGCTCAATTAATTATGTTTTACATTAGTATAATTTTATGGTCTGGGTTAGTCAACAGTCTCCAGTTGTTACATCAGGTTAAACACCAATGTTGTTTACTTATTTATTTTGCTATTGAAATTAAAAAGTTACGTGAAAAAGAGATTTTATGATATCCACATTTTAAAATTTTCAGCCTAGTTTTGAACAAACAAATGGTATTTGTTCAACAAAAAGAAATGGGCATTTAGTCTTGAATTTGAACAAATTGAAAAATTGAAACACTTTTAACCAATTCTCATAACACTACCTTCCAAAATTAGGTTTTGATATTCACTGCAGCTTTGGACACTCCTAGATCCATTGTAAAAGCAGCAATAATAAAGGAAAGAGGAATTTTTAGAAGTACTTGATTAAGGACAATATATGTACTAGCAAAATACCGTTGTGGTAAGAATGAGTTAGTGTGCCTGCTGCTAATTTAAGTTGGATGAGTTCTATTATAGCATTGAATCCACCGTTTGCTGGAGTTTGCATTACGCTCTGTAAGCTGCAGTTTAGTTTTTCTTGTATTGTACTGCCCAAACTATTATTAGAATTTAAATATCTGTAAGCTTAATACGTTCTACCAAAAGACGCCAAATTAATCTACAAGACAAATAATATAAATTATAGATCTGTCATTAAGCAATGGACAAAGGACATAAATCGATAAACAAGGTGTTTAAAAGCAGATCTCATAGTTCTGCTTTTTGCTCTATGACAGCTTGTTTGACTGTAATGCCAAATACGTACCCCAGGCATTCTTAAGAGTGCAACAAAGGAAGGTTGTGACCATGGTAATCTAGGGAAGACAAATTTTCCGAATATACTGATCAACAAAAGAGAGTTTAGGAAAACTAAACACTAACCTCTCTTGAGACAACAAAGAAGGAATTTATATAATTCAATTTTGTGTTCAGTACAACCAAATATAATTGATGTAAAAAAAACCCCAAACCCTGAAATATTGTTCACTGCAAAGCTCAGTTTATTGTTTATCATGTCACCAAAGGAGGAAGAAGAAAAGAATACAGAAGAAAATGATGACAGCAGTGTTACCTGCCTGCTAGCTGAGGCTTATGCACACTGTAAAGATTTAATTACTGCTTATTTATCAATGGGACTAATTATTTTTTCTTTCTGTTCTTATGAGCAACAAAGCATAAATGAGATTTTAGAGTGGATTTAGAGAAGGCATAAGCAGTAACCTAATGAACAAGTTTAGTCACAATACGAAAGATGTAGAAGAATCATGAAAGAAACTGTGAAAGAAACTGTGAAATTACTGTCCATGTGGGAAATACATGAAGTATTTATTGCATAGGATTATCACCCTTTGTGGAGCATAAGGTCTAAAAGAGAAAACAAGACATGAAGGAGTATATAAAGAGTTTTTATGATATAGTGGTTTGAAACCAGGTTGAACAGCCAGATATTGATTCACAGTCCTGGACTTTTAGGATTCTTGTTGGTGGTTTTGAGTGCTCAAGAATAGTATACAACAATGTCTTTGTCTAATTTTTTTCCCTTTCTTTTGATATGTATCTTTTTACTATAAAAATAATTTATTGATACTTCTTTGACAATAAAAGGAAAAATACCTAAAGAATAATTTTTCAGATCCAGGTGGATTTCTCACACAAAATCTTTTATCAGGTTTGTTTAGCTCACAAAACCCCAAGTTCAGTGGGATTTATTCTCTTTAAACTACATAAAGTACTGCTGCAAAATGAAAATAATATCACAAAATAAATGTCTTCTACTCAAGCTGTCTTTTCAGGGTGGATAGTATTCTGAGATGTGACAGTGTAAATCTGAAAATTTAGCACAATAATTGCAAATGTATGTTGAAAAAATAATGTACATAAAGTCTTTGGAATCCAAATTTCCATACCTGTATGTTCCAAGTGCATAACCATTTTTCTCCCCATAATATACTTTATTAAAATTGTTTACTTATCTCTGAAGCAGTCAGATGTAATTTACAAGATTACATGTGAATTTTATATTATAATCTCATATGGATAATAGCCACTGCATTCCTAAGCACATTGACATGGAACAGGTCCCTGTCCTTTGAGTTTCTCTTTCTATCATGAACTCTGAGATAAACTTCACAGGAAAGAATTGGAACAATCATCTTTTTATTTCTTACAACGATGTGTGTAGGAGATGAGGAAATACTAGAATGGGCAGCAGGCACCTCTGTTCCCTGTCAAAGACAAAAACTGTGGCTGAAAGGAGGTGAGACCAATTATGTCTGGTTTTCTTCTTGAAAGTGTTTTTTCTGTCTCTCTTCAGATGCCAGTAGGAATTACTCTAGTCTTGATTTTCACAGAGAAAACAAAAATTTTCCTGGTTTCACATGACTACAGGATCTAAGATGCTAGAATGATGCCACACTAAATTATTACACTTCTCTGGTTGTTTGTTTCTTTTCTTTTTTCTTTTCCCTGTATATTACAGTGCCCTTTTCAGTCAAGTCTAAAATATTCATTTAATGAACAAAAAATGCTTGCTTTGTTTCATACAGCACCATTTATTCAGTGTTTCTGTTTGAAGAATGCATGCTAAAAAGAGATATTTCTTGAATAACAGCTGCTGAATTATTTCACTTGTTCAGCTATTCCAGGAATACTGTATCCAGTATAAATTCTAATTTAATCAAAAATTCCACAGAAGAAATTCTCAAGGGAAATGCACACAGCAGCACTTCCAAGGCGCAGTTATTAAGTCATGCCTGTTCAAACAGAAGTGAATTCTGACATGGGCAGAATAGAAGCTTTCACAGCTAGACTTCCTATGATGGGACTGCCAACTTAAGTCGTCTCTGGTAGGGCTGGGCAGTGCTAGTTTGCAGCCATCAGACTAGGTATCCTGTTTGTGATAGATCTGAGGCTGTAGCTGGAGGCTGATGGGAGTGGAAGAGGCAAAAAGCCATCTAATGAAAGAGAAATAATTTTGGAAGAAGGGTCCAAGAAACATCCCTATAGAATGTGCCAAAGCAAAGGAATCACATTTTAGACATATGTGAATAAAAAAAAAAGAAAAAAATCACAATTTAGTAATTTTCTTACTTCCAGAATTACCTTTCTCATTATAAGATGTAACATACATGTATGTTACATGAGATTTAAGACACACACACATACATCTATATACAGGTAGACATATATGAAAGTTTGATTCTTGCCACTCTTACAATTCATCAACATACAATACAATTGAGGTGCTGAGAGATATGGTTTAGTGGTGGAAAGATACGGTTGGACTGGATGATCTCTAAGGTCTTTCCCAACCTAGTGATTCTATGATTCTAATAATTTTCTTTTTTTTTTCATATATTACCTTTATGATAGAAAAAATATCCTAGTTCCCATCCCCAGTTTTTATCATTTTCAAGATTCAAAATAATTTGAGATGGATCATTATTTATCAATTTAATGCTGGATTCAACCCTCAGGGAAGCACAGGAGAATAAAGAAAGGCATATACCTGCCTATGCTCATGCTTTGTTCTCCATCAGAAAGAATCATAGAATGGTTTAGTTTGGAAGGAACGTTAAAGATCGCCTAACTAAAGCTCCCCTGCCATAGGCAGGGGCACCCTCCACCCGAC
>NW_010247144.1:0-10771 GCF_000690775.1 Eurypyga helias | reverse complement strand
CATCCACAACATCTCTGGGCAACCTGTGCCAGTGCCTCACCACCCTCTCCAGAAACAATGTCTTCCTGATGTCCAATTTATATCTACCCACTTTCAGTTTAACCCCGTTGCCCCTTGTCCTGTCACTACAGACCCTTCTAAGAAGTCCGCCCTCAACTTTCTTGTAGCCCCTTCAGTTACTTGAAGGCACTATAAGGTCTTCCCAGAGCCTTCTATTCTCCAGGCAGGATAACCACAACCCTGTCAGCCTGTCCTTATAGCAGAGGTTCTCCAGCCCCCTGATCATCTTTCTGACCCTCCTCTGGACTTGCTTCAACTGGCCCATGTCTTTCTTATGCTGGGGGCTCCAGGTACCATCCTCCAGGTGGGTTCTCATGAAAGTAGAGTAGAAAGGGAGAATCACCTCTCCTGACCTAGTGGTCATGCTGCTTTTGATGCAGGCCAGGATCAAGTTGACCATTGTCAGGTTATACTGACCTTCTCATCAACCAACACCCCTAGGTCTTTTCTATTCAAGGCTGCTCTCAAATCATTCTCTGCCTAGCCTGGGCTTGTGCTTGGGATTTCCCCATCACATGTGCAGGACTTTGCACTTGGCCTTGTTGGACTTCATGAGAAGCTGCCGCATCCTCATCTAGTGTATGGAAATGAAGCAGCCCAACCCTTTCTTGACTTCTTTTACCACATGCTTTTTAGTGCAATACTAGGTGTGCATTTGAGAGTGTACAGAGTGGCAGAAATAGTTCTGTTTCAATTTAATTGTTTTCAGAGGCAGTGGAAGGGACCTATTCCAATGGTATTATAATGATGCAAACAGAATTCTCTGTCTTTTCCCAAATTCTTCCAACAGTCTGCATGTGGCTTTCACAAAGAATTATAGGTAACAATGTTGTAGTGAATGCCTTCTGGGGAAAAACTGGGTTGTTTGAGGGCAAAATGATCACTAGATCCTCCTCTGTGTTATTTAAAAGATGCATGTGGAGCAGGACAGGACAGAGAAACAATGTGAGAGAAAAAAAGAAATACATTAAAAAGATTTTCTGATGGACAAGGGTGTGCAGCTGAATAAACTAAATATTTGCTGGATTGATCTTTTGCTCTTTCCCATTTTTAATTTTTCATTATTTTTTAAATTCTACAAACAGCACTCATTTTTTTTTGAGCACAAATGTTTGCTTTCTCTACAAAACTCAAACCATTATGCAGATATGTAAAACTATTTTGGTTAAGCAACTGAAATATTTTTAAATCCCATTTGCCTCATAATGATATATAATAGATGGTTATGACATTCTGTCCACTTTCTCTCAGTTCCGTTTCACTATACAAAGGCGTTATTGTGGTTGTTTTTTCAGTATGGCAGAGGTTTAAACAGACCTGTTGCTTAAAGAAAATTGGACAATGAACTTCTCAAGCTAAATTTTCATGGAATTGTCTTAATCAGAAATATTTTCTATTCAAATCACAGTGGCAAGAAAATCAGTAGGGGTTTTTTCTGACCATTAAGGTTATTTTTCACTTCAGCTTGGCCTTGTGTCAACACAACAACACTGCAACTGCTTTTCAAAGATTTTGGTACTGTTGTGATCTCAAGTACTTTGAAGTGCATATCTTATTTTTCCCACTGATCCTTTGTGGAGTTCAATGAATTTGGATACTGCGTGGCATTCAGACTTTCGTTGGCACCGTAGCCAAAAGTAGTGAGAGACCTCAGCAAACAGAAAATATTTTGAACTTCTGATTTGGCAGCCAGGATCCTTGGTGCTCCCATGGAATATGGAAATAATTCAACACCTAGGAGTATGTTTTCTGCTGAACATACTTGAAAGGTGACAGCCTTCACCCTAATGAAGAATTGAGGTGCTTCCATTTCTAGAAATTATATAATACATGTCTTATGCATTCTGCTTATTGCTAGTGCTCCCATTTCTAACAACCCTGAAAAAACTACTCATTGTCTCCTGTGGTCTCAGGAGTTCAAACTAAGGACACAAACAAGTTGCAGTGGCTCAAGCCCTTAGTTCTTAGTACAAAGCTGGTTCCAGTAAGGTTGAAGACCATGACTGCAGCAGTTTATATTTTACCACTACAGAAGACTGTCAACAGATAAACAGCAGGCAACATTTTTTTTCTTTTTTTCAGGTTCCAATCTGACCATGATTTAAGGAAAAGTCTAAAATCAAACTCCTAAATATTACATGAAGTTTCTAATAACTATTCCTATACAAAATTATGCCTTGTAAGTTGTAAATTCTTTGCCTTTTCAAGAGTTGTACTGAACTGTGTTGTAGTCTGTTTGACAAAAACTTTCAGCATATTTCATCCTCATCTCTTAGGATCTGAGTATTCAGAAAACCACACAGTATGACATAACTGTAGACATCTGAATTTTGCAGTTTAGGTACTTCAGCACAGTATATTTAGAAGAATTTAAAAAGAATCCTAAATGATATTAAATAGGCTGCCATGCAACCAGTTCAGCTGTTTTCCATATACAGATTGTCTTTCAGTATATTATTCATAAAACAGAGTGGGCATGAATTCAAGTTGGAAACTTTACTGACTTGAAAAGGAAAAATGCTGCTGTACTTTGCCAAGAGGTTCGTGGTCAAGAGCAAAGCGCTTTTCATTATAGTTCTGCAGAGAAAAGAAGGCTTAGGACACCTTTTCTTAAGATTAGGCAACCTGAGCAAGAGGCAGTCTTACTTTTACCTTTGTAGCTCTTATGGGCAACACCTGCTCTGAGAGTGCTGAAAGTCCTTACAGTTTGTGGCATATACGCCTTTTCTTCCTTCTTCTGTGTTTTTGGTTTCAATCTTTCTCTTCACCATTTTACATATGCATACAGTTTATGGAAGTTTCTGGCACTTAAGGTATTTCACACCCATATCAGACAGGTAAAGATTACAACAGAGGTTTGGTTTTTACTGGAGAAAGCACACAAATGACCTCTAATATCACTGCAGGGATTCCTTGGGATTATAAAGATATAAATGGATGGATTTTCCCTCCTATTTTTTTATATTAAGACTTCAGTGTGTTTATGGATAAAGACAGTCTCCTTTTTCTCTTTACTGCTTTCACATCATTAGGACCACCTTTTTTTCTGCTCTCCAGACTCATGTTAAAAGATTTCAAAGGCTATTGGTTTCTTCATTTTTCCCTGAACTTCATCTACATCTTTCAACACCTAACTCTCCAGCAAGTTTAATCAGTGCTCAGCTACACTGCCATCCTCTGGTTTCTAATCTGTCTTCTGACCTCCAGCACTGCTTGTCTCTTGCTCACCTGTGACCGTCTTCGCAATTTACCTATATTTCCCATCCTTCCTCTCTTGTGCTGTAACTAGATGTCCCATCTACTTTTCAAGATCCCAAATCAACCAAGTTGTTCTGAAGACACCTATTTGGTTGGTCCACTGAACCAAAAAGGATTCTGGGAGATATTTGGAATTATGGAAGCTATGAAATCCTTCTGGAGTTTAGGCTTGAGACCAGTGTTGAGCAGCTCAAGCATTTCAGGGCTATGCTGATTGCCTGGGACTTCAGGTGTTGCAAGTAGAGACATTTTTTTATCTGGTTTTGTACTCAAACACCTAATGTGTGAGCCATGTGTCTAAGAACATTGCAGTGTAGCAGGAGTTCTTAAATGATCTATATGCTGCAGCTTTATTACTTCCAGATGTGGATTGGTCCATCTGGCTGCATGTCGTGCCCATGTGGATGTCCTAGTTTGCATGGTTCAGTCAGCATTAGTATAGAATTACTGTTCTGTATTCCACTGGGACCTGCAGAAGTGCTTCATATTCCCTTATCTATCTAGCTCTCCCTGTATGTTATCAGCTTACAGTCTTAAACCCAGTTCTCTGATATTTAACTTTTCTGGTGGCTTATGAAGGGAGTCCTAAAACTCTAAAGAATGTTTATGCAGGAATAGTCCTCAAGTTAAGAGTTTGTGGAAGATTCTGAAAAGACCACACTGGGTAAAAGGTTTGGCTGGAACATTAAAAATTATTTCAGGAAGAAGAAAAACAGAAGCAAAATGTTTGGTGAATTTTCCTACAGAGAAAGTGGTTTGGCCCAGCCTGACTAAAATATAAGGTTATTGTTTGTAAGTAACCAAGTCCTACTGTATCCAGTTAGAGTTTTCCTGAGAAATTCCTGACTGAAATCTTCATTAGGACCACAGAATTAAAATATTCTGAAGAGAAAGGCCGATATAGTATCATAGGAAGAATATAAGGTAATGTAGATGAACAATTTCACTGTTCAAAAAGTAAATTTTCACTGTTCAAAAAGTAAACCGTATCTTCTTTAATTAGACAACTTTTGCTTTCTTCCTCTTTAACTTTCTCTCTGGACACTGAAGTAAATAAAAGAAGTATTGAAAACATTTAATGACCTGTGTGATTTAATGCTTCAAAATCTTTCTGCTGGTTGTGTTTATGAACACCTACTGTAAGTGCCAAATCTGTGTGTGATGATTCATTTGTCACACTTGGCTAATTTTTTTATTTAGTACTGCGTGGGAAAAGAATCCTATTATTTCATGCTGAATCCCTAACTGTATGCTACTTTTTATTTATAGACTTCAACTATATCCCAGTCTTGCTTTGCTAATGTATGAAGTCTTAGAAATGGTTTTTCAAAAGAAAAAACACTGTAAAAAAACCTTGGTTTTATATACACTTTTACCATATTTCCACTGAATGGCTGAAACTTTTTTCCAAGTTCCTACTGTATTCTTTTTCTTTTTTTTCTTTTCTTTTTTTCTTTTTTTTTAAAGTACAACATGCTTTGGCTAGCCTGGGAACCAAAGCCAGTGTAGTAAAATGTATGTTAAAACGTGCCAGCAAAATCTCACCCAGCCTTGGACGAGCTGTATTCACAGGATTAACAATTTCATTTTCATATTCTTATACGGAAGTATAAGAGAGGGATTATTTTGTGTTTGAAAAGTTTCGAAGGCTGAAAACTATACTTTTTGTCTTTGCATCCTGCAGCATCTCACTTATGCCTGTCCACTTTGGACTATCTGCAAAGGGGCAAAGCAACCTCAAATTCAAATGGTCTTGGTAAGTCAATAACATCAGGTGCAACAGCTTTCAGTAATTTCAGGTTCACACTACGTAATAAACCTGCTTATACAGTATATTACCTTGATGTCCTGGTAATGAACACATTCAAGTTTCTGATCGTGATCCTGGTCTTCAGGGGTCTCATTAGACTTGAAAGCAGGTTGTCTCAGGGATTTCATCTCCTGACTGTCAAGATTCATTAGGGAGGAAAAGTTTTCCCACTGACAACAGGGTAAAGAATGGACCAAATGTTCTTTTAAGAAGAGATGTTTTCAGACTGTGACATGGAGCTGCTATGCCTTCAGTTATGAAAGCAGTTCAGAAAGAAATGTAAATATTACATCTACATAGCATTCTTTCTACACTAATTGCTACTTCTAGGAACAGTAGTAGCTAAGTAATGGTAGACGCAAAGGAGCAGTGAGAAAAAAAAAAAAAAGCAAGCTGTAGCCAGTTTCCTACAAATAATTGTGCAAGAAAAATAAGTAAAGATACAAACTGTATCTGCTTTTAGCCTAGATTTGGCTTTCTGTAATTTTTATAGTGCATTCAGATGTAGCAATAATTAATAGTATCAGTTAGAATATGCACCCTTTCAAATCACCGCATGAAGATATAGGAGATTAAGGTTATGGACACAGATGTAAAATCTCAGGACAAACTCCAGCTATGAAAGCAAACAAAAGAAAGAACCTTTTCAAGCCAGTTACATTTCCAAAATAACTTCTGCTTTATGAGAAATTATTGACTACCCCTTCAGGACCATAACAATAAATATGAATCATACATACAAAACAATTTTTTTATCAAGGACCAGCTATAAAATTTGTGCCTTTGGCTTTTTTCTTTACCTTTTGAACTATATAACATTGTTACTGACTCATCTAGTTACCTTGAGATGTTATTTGTACCCATCAGATTTCCATGCAATTATCTTTTTAGACCAAGTAGAGAAATAAATCATCTCTATTTTGTATGAGGTGTTGACATTTATTGATTTAATGTTCTTGTGAAACCTTTCAGGGAAGCAATTTTAACATACAAAATCAAATGACTGGAAATTAAGAGATAACATTGTAACAAATTCAGATAAGTTATCATTATAAAGTTTGCAGAGAAATAATGCAGTAAGAGAGACTTTGTGAAGATATACAACATCTTTGCTGCTATAATCCTCCTATTGTTTGCTTTTTGCTTTATAGTCTGATCTACTTTTTGTGTGTGGGTTTTTTTTTTGTTTTGTTTTGTTTTTTGTTTTGGACAAAGAAAATAGTAATTTCACCCTACCTTATAGTTTCCTTTTTAATAGTCACTATCAAAATCTAAAATACCTATCAGAAAGCAAAATCAGTCCACTGTAGGTATGTATGATTTCTTTCCACTTCACCATACAAAGTTTGTCCAAATGAGTAGCAACAGGAAGTTAAAAATTTAAATAACTTAGAATATGAAGGAAAGAAAAGATGAATCTTATACATAAAACATTGCCTTTGGACTCAGAAAATTTCTGTGTTAACTCAATATTTCTGTGTTACTTCTGGCAATGACTGCATCCTTAAGCAAACTAATTCATTGTTCTATATTCACCTTTTTACATGTCGTGTCGTGTAGACTGAGACTTTTCCTATAACACAAAAACCACTCAGACAGCAATGGGAGACTGGCAAAAGTAAACTATCTTTGATGCAAACCATTATTCTTTAAGACTTGTGTCTTTATGTGTATACATACATATAAATATATTTAAAATACATTTGTAAGAGTTTTTTTCCTCTTTTTACAAGAGTATGGGTTTCTCAGCTGTCAGATTTACATAAATTCAAAACATAGGTCACAGAAAGAAAGGTGCTTGGAACCTGTATTAAAAGTTTTAGCTATAAGGGATCAGGCAAGATGAACATTCATAAAGGGTTTTTGTCATGGTTCAGCCCCAGTCAGCAACTAAGCACCACAGAACTGCTTGCTTACTTCTCCCCTCCTCCAGTGGAGGGGGAAGAAAATTGGATGAACTCATCAGTGGAGATAAGAAGAGTTTAATAAATAAAAATAAATGCAATAAAATAATTATACTACTAGTAGTACTACTATGTAATGAAAATACTATTACTACTGCTTATCACAATAATAGGCAGTAAAAAAAAAGGAAAAAGAAAACAAAAAGATACCAGCTCACCACCAGCTGACTGATGCCCAGTCAGTCCCCAAGTGGCTATTACCCCTCCCAGTAACATCTGATGGCATGAAATGTCAGTTGAGTTGTCTGTCCAGGCTGTGTCAGTGGCAATATATGAAACTGAAAAAGACCTCACTTTAGTACAAACATTGCTTGACAACAACTAAAAACATCAGTATGTTTACAACATTCTTCTCAACACAAATTCAAAATGCAGCCTCATACTAGATAGTGTGAAAAAAATTAACTCTGTCCCAGACAAAACCACCACAATTTTGAACCACTAATCATTATTCATAGAGCCTTTTTTAACTCCCATAATATTTCAGAAACATAAGACACTTTTCTACAGGTAATTTATCTATTTGCTACTCTTTGTAGGTTTTATATTCTTTATTTATGTGCTATCCAGTTTCTACTGACAGCTCTTATCTACAGAAGAGATTTGTTTGTTTGTTTTTCTTTCTCTTTATATGAATGTTGTTAGTTTTACTTTTAGGACGAAGAAGAGCCAGGTGTGTGGCCTCTTGCTCAATCATCATTTACGTGTGCTGGTTCTACATTTCAAAAGTAATATCTTTCCAGGCCTTTTTTTTTTTTTTTTAGAGAAACCTCTGTATTTTATTGAGCTATATGAGACAGGAAAAACTATCTAAAAGCTTGTAATAAAATGAATTTGTTCCTTTTTAAAATTTTTGTTGGTCATACTGTGTGAGTAGTGTTCAGGAAAGCGAGTTTGGACTGCTAAACTGTGGCCACTTTCTACATAGAGTGTTAGTTTTAATTCACAAGAAATCTGTTTTGCCACCCATGACAGGCTCAGACTGCATAGTATTTGCGTGTTGAATCTAGTATGCTAGTCCACACTGAACTCTTGTCATTTCAGAGAAGCAAGCTGAAATACCAGACAGAAAGTTAACCACGGAGAAATGCGAATAGTTCTGTAGAAAGACCAAGTGAACCCTTTGGGGTGAATGTCTACATGCAGCCTCATATCCGAATTCATGAAAACAAAACCACTGCTGGAATTAGGCTGTTCTGTCCTGGGGCTCAGCCTCTACAGCCACACAAAGGATCACGACAGTCCTGAGGTGACCTTGCTTTCCCCATAATAAGCTTTAACTGTGACCCTGAATCTCTTCATAGTGAGTATCTATTATCCTGAATTTTTTATTTACCAACAAGAATTTGCCACCATATCTGATGTTTCACTCAGACACAAGGCCTGCCAAGCTCCCCTACAATCAGATAGCTTCTTCTGAGGCTCACAGTTCTATGTAACTGGGACCATCTTTCAAACATTGGCAACAGATTAAAAAAGAAGGCTCCTTGAAGCTGTAGATAACACAGCAGTGATTAGTAAGAAGTGTTGTATTAGATTCCTAACATGACATTTGTTCAATGTACCATTTGAATTAATTAAATGGGGGCAAAATTTTTAAAACCCATTTAAAAAGGTACCTGGGCTTATATGTTTTCATGTTGTAGTTCCAATGCAAATATTTATTTGTTTTGAGAGCACAGCCTTGATTTTTCTTATTTGTCTGCTCTATCTTCACATTTTGTTGCTGAGAAGAGGTGGGAGTCTGTGGGTACCACCAAAAGTGGACTCAGAAATTTTACAATGCATCTTCATTTTCAAAGTGACCGCTCTCCCCCTACCTGCAGTTAACTATGAGTATCAGCCTGAAGGTGTTTCTGTCTTCCCTACATGTGTAAGCTTACCATGTAGGGGAGTGGTGGAGCTTCTTATATCATCTCCCCTCAGTGGCCATTAACCTGGACTTTAATTTTAATGTGGAGTGATTGTTTCAATTGCCTCAGCCCTCTGTTTACCATAGAAATAGGGCAAACTGCAGAAAGGTGTGTACTATTATTTGTTTTCCTACTACAAATGGAGAATATGTTCCTAAATAGAAAACTGAAACCATCAAAATCAAAAGCATTTAATGATATTAAAAGTTGAACAACCTTCTTCCCACCTAGCACTATCCGCACACAATACCCTCAAACAGAACAGTGGACAGGCTTATATATGAGGAGAAAGAATTAGAGGCAAAAGCAAGCAAATCAAAGCCAGAAAAGGGACAAAACCAACACCTCGCTAAATACGTGTTCGTCAGTCAGTGATTCTACTTATTTGTTTCTGAGAGTAGTGCAGTCAGGGTGGAAGGATTTTATTTACTGAAAGTTTTCTGCTGGGCCTGCTGTCCTTGATAGCAACTGTCATTCCAGATGGAAGGAAATAAATAAATAAATAACACCAAATGATTTGGAAGGATTGTAATAAGGAGCCAGGGAGGGCACTTTGATAACTTATTAAAAGCTTAGCAATTGTATTTCTGTGTCTGCTGTTCTCTGCTACTTATTTTTATTCTCATTTCTGCCCATGGAAGGTTATATTTTCCTATAATTACCACAAGCAAATCTTTCTTTGGCAGCGCATGTAGTGATTAATCGCATTTCCTTTATTGCAGTAGTGGGTGGCTTTTGCGTATCCTCTTTTTATATATAGCCTTTAATTTTCTGTATTACAGGCAGTACTAAGTAGTTTGCTTGTAGCAACAAAGATAACAATTAGCTACATATGTTACTGAGCTGGAGCTCTCAGGCTGCCTGATCTTCTTGAGGCCTATGTACCTCTCCTTTGTGGGTTTGCATAACCACCATAAAAAGTGAACGAAATGCCATCTACCTACGATAGAAAATTGTCTTTAGAGTGCAGTTAGAAACAAATTCTTGCTTCTCTCTCCTAAAATTTGATACTGTAATAACTTAAACACTGGATGAGTCATCCTGCTCATTAAAACTGGAACTGTCAATAAAAATGGTAATTCAGAAAATGCAGTTTTTCAGGGAAGTACAGACAGAGTGTAGAAAACTGCCAGGCTGCTGGGGTTTAGGGCAGATTTGGATATGGATGCTTTGGTATGACTCTAAGCCATACCGTTCTATTTAAAACAGGAAATAAATTTTGAAGACTGCTGAAGTTAGGCTTTGAAAAGCGTAAGTAATTATTATATGTGTAGTCATTGCTTTGGATATGATAAGAAACCACAGAATTCAGTATGTGGACATGGCCTGAGTGGTTTCAAGAATCTGTGTATGCTGTGAGTACCTGTTAGACATGCTCTGCATAGATCCTCAGGGTTTAGTCACTTTTTCCATACCACCACATCATGCCAGAAATCTTACTTGGACAAGGCTTGTTGGTGTAAGATGCTTTTCCCCCACACATCTCACTACCAGGTCCCAAAAAAGATCCATGCACATTCTAGAAAACTGGACTGTGAAGAGAAGCTGAACATTCCAGCGACCACAGAGGAATGGGATGCCTGTTAGTCATTTTTCTTACAGATCAAGTCACACAGTTTAAAAAAGCAGCAGTGGATTACATGGCAGTGATTTGTGAGAATGTTGAAATACACAGTCTTTTTGTAAGACTGTATTTAGCTATGAGGACTCTTCCACCTGCCTTTGTATCTTAGTTGGCTTTATAGAATCATAGACTGGTTTGGTTT
>NW_010247143.1:0-20285 GCF_000690775.1 Eurypyga helias | reverse complement strand
TTCAGGGCTTGGGCCGGGGGTCGGAAGGGTCGGCTTCCGGGGGGGTGGTGCCCGGCGGTGGTGCTGTTCGTGTGGGTCACCCGGGAGATCGCCTCCGGTGTCGCGCCGGACCTGAAAAAACTTCAGTTTTAATGGAGAACTCCTTCGCAGCATAAACCGCTGCGCGTAGACAGCTGAAGCCAGGAAGCTTCATAGTATTAATTTGGCTTTGCCTGGGTTCACTTTAATTCTTCTGTCTCCATGCTTGCGACGTTTTTGGTTGGGCAGCAGCTGCCTGGAGGTGTTGTGTGAGAAAACATGACTGCTTGGTGGGTTTAGTGCTGCTCCTGTACGGGCTCAGGTGTTTGTTGTTGATGTCCTGCACGTACAGAGGTTGCTGCAGGTCGGTGTCCTGCATGTGTGACGATGCTCAGGCTGACCTTTTCCCCAGAGCATCCCGTAATCTTCTTTTGAGGCTTCAGATAGTGCAGATGGGTATGAAATGCTCACCTTTGTGTTTCCCAGCCGTTTTGTCTCCTGTGGTAGTATGGCTGACATAATTAGATTCATCCAAAGAGCTCGCCCTTTTAAAAGGTGAGGTTAACGTTGCTGTCGGTGGGTGTTCAGGTGGGCTGGGTGGGGTGTGCGCTTGCTGCCATAAAAATTTTCCAGGAGTTTGATGCTGTGGCACCCTGTATGTATCTTGTCCCTAACAAGGGCAGCAGCGATTCCCCACTTGCCCGTTGATGAAAGGAGAGAGCAATTACTCATCTGTTGGTAATATTTTGTGGACCTATTTGCCTGTTTGTTGTACTTTTTTTCAAGATAGTGTGTGTGGGGTACACCCTTATTTCTTCTCTGCCTGTAAAGCAGAAAACAAGCCTCCAAAAATACACTAAACTGTCTGGGTGTAAACTAGTTTCCTTCTGAAGTCATTTCACTGTCTATTTCCCAAGTTGTTTAATAATGAGGAACTTGAAAACCTAAAAAAATGTCTTTTTTCTTTCTGCGACTCATCAGTTAGGTAGGCAAAACTGCATTCATCTTGAAAAATACTTATGCTGCTTTGAAACGTGTTTTTCACTTTATCTGGAAACTTAGCTAAAGGTATTTGTTCAGGAACTGTGCTGTTGCGTTGATACTGGAGTAACTTGGCATGCTTTGTAGCACTTAATGAACCAGTAGGGAGAGAATTGCCCTTTTCTGTGCATCCCTTGGGTAGTTGCATGGATTTTTTTTTTTTTACTGCGCAAACAAACCCACAAAACCACTTCCCTATCTATTCATATTTTCCTTCCTTCCTTCCTTCTAGACTTTTTTGGGACTAGGCAAAAAAATGAATATAAATGAGACCAAGTGGGCGGAGGTCTGCTCTGTAGGACCAACTCCCCTTCTACCCCCTCCAATAATGGAATTAAGTATCATGGGGAGTTGACATAATGAGGAAAAAAAAATGTCCAGGGCTTTGATTGACTTCTGGTTTAGCTCCTTAGCTATGTAGATGGCTTTTGAGCTCTCTTTTATCAGGCATGTGTAATGATCAGAGGCAGAAATAACGGTGGAGGAAGGTTGCAGTCTGGGAAGGATTATAATAAACATTATAAATATGAATAAATATTATAAATATTAATAAAAATATTATTAATTTTAAGGCTTGACTGTTTCCCCTATCACCCATTTCCAAAGGAAATTTTGTTGGACTTTGATTTTAGCTTTCACAGCTGTGCTTGTTTAAGAAATTGCCATCCTTGCATTGTAATATTTAGGATGACTCCAGTTGAATGCAGTATTGCTTTAAAGTCACAGTCTGTACTTTTTTTTAATATAGTGGAAGATCTGGAACTTCTTGTATAGGAACTTCTGTCATTTAGCATAGATTAATATAATCAACTTCCTGAAAAGGCAAAGAGCCCCATTTATTGTTAGTCTCTTTCACGTGGAATACTGCCTATAAACCAGTTGTTCAGGTGTGAAAATGGCCAGGGAGTTTCTGTGTGTAGCTGGCTTGGTGTTCTTGGTGTTCTCATGTTCACACCGTCCGTTAGCCTGTGCTTTAGGGCCGGCCATTTCAATACGGCTGCGGGAGGGATGAATGTCACTGGCTTATCGAGTCTGGCACACAGTAGGCGAAAACTAATTTCAGGTTTGGTGGTACTCTGGGGATGCGAGTGTGGTTATAGTCAAAGCTGCTTTGCTAAACTAGTGTCTCTTTATGCCCAATTTCCCTTTCTTCTGTGTGCATCCCAGCAGTCAGAACTGCTTATGTTATTGATGACAACAAAATGTTGTTTGTGAACAAAATGACTGAGGGAACGTTTGAGAGAACAAGCTGAATTCTGTATGCAGAGCTGTGTGGAATAAAGAAGCTGTGAGGATCTTGTAGATGCATTTTGGTGATGTAATCAAAGCAAAGCCAGTGGTTCAGGGCTCTGTTTCCCAACTAGCTTTGTAGCTGTGATGGTTAAAAAGCAGGAACTCTTCATGATGTGTTTTGAATGGGTTGGAGCTGGAATTGAATTAATGACCTTTTAATATTTACTAAAATATTGGAAGTCTTGTACCTATTAAAATGTGATCTGCACATTAATTTTCCTCTCATGAAGATTAGCTATTATCAGTGTTTATTTTAAAAATGAAATTTGAGGTTGTGCAGATGTATGCTGGCTCATGAAAAGAAGGAAAAAAACACCCGTAGGTAAAATAGCTTTCTTTCACCTTTGTGGGAATTTAAACTGCTCTGATTAGAGCTAAGCCTAACAAGGGCTGTGCTTATTACAAACAAATGCATGTCATATTAGTCATCGATATCTGGGAACCTTACGTACTTAATATTTATAATGAACTCTGCTTATGTAGTCTCTGCTAGCGAGAGTCTTAATCTTCTTGTTTGTTCAAAAGGATTATATTCTTTTTGCCAGATTAATAGACTAGTGTATTTAAAATAAACCTGATTTTTTTTTCCTTAACAACAACGTATAGTTGGATTTTAATTCTGTCTTCTGCTTGCTTTGTACGCAGTATACAGCAGGTGTTTGGGTGTTGGGATTGTGCTCTGCTTGAGCAGTTGTTAGGCCTCAACACAACCTACGAGGCACAGGAAGCAGAGTGATGATGGCCGAGACCTGAATGCTTTGCCGCTGGTGGATGGGTGACACGATGAACAGTAACCCGCAGCCTGGCAGAGTGTTTTGGAGGAGAGAGGAAATCAGCAGAGTCTGAAGGGGCAGCACCGTGATTCAGGATGTAAACGGGATGCTGAATGGCTTGCTTGTGTACTTAGAGCCATCTGATGATGATTGTTGCTGGCTTTGGCTCAGGTCACTTCCAAGTTAAAGGCCGTACATCCTTCCACTACCAGTGTGGCCCTACAGGCTATTTAGGTGTGACGTCATTGATTCTGGTGAGATGTGTTTAGGGAGTATTTGGACTTTTAGGTCTGATTTGGAACTTTCTTTTCTGTCAAGACTTATGCATTTTAACAGGCAATGCTATCTGGTCGTCTGTTCCCAAATTTAGGAACTTTCCCAAGATCCCATTTAGTCCACGATCATGAAGGTATCTTCTTGCTCAATTCCTGTAGAAAATAAGTTTGTGGATTTTGTCTGCGTGTAGGTCTCTAGTCTTTGTGTCTCTTTTTCCTGAAAGTAAAAATGCTCGTTCAGTGGGCTTATTGAGCCTGGAGCAGAAAAGCCTCTGGGGACACCTTATAGCACCTTCCAGTACCTGAAGGAGCTACAAGGAAGCTGGGGGGACCTGTAGTGACAGGACAAGGGGTAACGAGTTTAAATTGAAAGTGGGCAGGTTTAGATTGGATATTAGGAAGAAGTTCTTCCCAGAGAGGGTGGGGAGGCACTGGAACAGGTTGCCCAGAGAAGCTGTGGATGCCCCATCCCTGGGAGTGTCCAAGGCCAGGCTGGATGAGGCTTGGAGCAACCTGGTCTAGTGGAAGGTGTCCCTGCCCATGGCAGGGGGGTTGGAACTGGATGGGCTTTAAGGTCCCTTCCAACCCAAACCAGTCTGTGCTTCTGAGTATTAACAAGAAGCACTTGGAGACTGTAAGGTAGCAAGAACATTATTTACTGAGTTGGGATCTGGTTACCTTCCTTGTGTTACTTCTGCATTCTCAAAAATGTTCTTATGAGCTCTGCTAGAGCAGCCTGGTAAAGAAGAGCCTGGTGTTTGCTGCCACATTGCAGCAGGGGCAGGCAACCAGCTGAAGTAGTGCAGGACCCTCTAGGTTTTCTTCCTGCAAGAGGTGAAGTTAATGACCTGAGAGCCGTTTGCATGGTTTATGTACAAAGCTGGGAACTTTAAAATGCCAGAGGATGGGAGGTGGCTAGAACCTGGAGAGACAGCTGTGTTTTCTGAGCTGCAGATTCATGAGAAGGTAACTCCCTTTGAAACAGTTGAAGCTTCAGGGTTTTTTTCAAGCTGTGCTAGCTTGTGTGGTGGACGCTCTTGCTTCTTTCTGACTGGGCTCTGGGCTTTGCTGTATGGTACAGCCCACTCCAAGCCAGCAGATCACTGTGCAAGATGGGTGACCTTCAGCCTGATCTTGGAACAGCCCCTGGAATGAGTGTTGAAAAACTGTTTGTCTGGAAAATAAAGCTAACAAAATCCTAGAGTGAAAACTCTTAAAATATTTCTTATATATCTCTTCTCAAACCTAAAAAATGGTTTAGGCTGTTTGCCAGTGAAGGCAGAGCACTGTGAGGAACTCATTTAAGCTATCCCGGGTGGGGAGTGATGGCACCTTGCCAGGGTCCACTGGCTGCCTGTTTCTGCCTCCGTTTTATTTTGACTGTTCAGCTGTGCTGGCACAATTGTCCATCTGTCTGCGCTGACAGCCACATGAAATGCTGAGGAGGGGAGTCTGGAGTGTTTCGGCAATCTACCCTTGCAGCTTGGGAGCTCTCACAGCAGAGTAACAGGGCTACAGCAGGAGTTTGGGAATGTGCTAACAGAGGTGGGGAGGTATGCGAGCTGGAGCAGTGAGCTGCCAAAGCTGTATCCTGAACTAATTGCCTGAGCAGCGAAAAAGCTGAAATACTAAAAGATGAGCATGATCTGTGGCCCTGGGAGGAGTACTGGTGAGCTCATTCTGGACGTGTATAATGAGAAGAGTCTTCTGTAATTTGTTATGGAAGGATCAGGAATGTTTTCTGACCATGTTTGCTTTTCTAGAGGAAAAACAGATTGTATGCATCAGGAAGATCAGCAAATCTGTACTTTGAACCAAAGTAGGAAACATTTCCAGGACTGAGGAAACCTTATTGAGGCTGCCTTTCTTCCTTCTGCTCAAGCCAGGATACTGTTATCTTGAATGCCAGAGTCATGCATGATACAATACAGGATTTGCTGAGGCTAAGGGAGGATGGCTTAATTGCTTTTAGCCTTGTTTCCCTTCAGTTATCTCTTGCTCTAGTCAGTCATACAGGGATTTAGGAGAATGTGTGTAGTTGCATTCGTGGCACGGTTAAAGAACCTAATACGACAAATCTTGGAGTGGTTGATGAGAAGGTCTCATGGGCAGCCCAGCCTAGTGTGGCTTAGGAATGGCAGAGAGGTGTGTGCCTTTGGATAGGTGGAGAGCTTCAGCCCGAAAGGAAGGGGAAGCTCCTGCTACAAGATGTACCTTTTATGTTCACAATGCCTTTCAGTAAAACTGGGATTTGTGTGCTAAAGATCTCTCTGCACGAACCTTTTCCTGTTAACATGGCAACATCTCACGTGGAGGCAGAGATTTTTAGATCATGGTTTACTTCTCATGCAATCTACTAGAATTCATTTTGCTGGATGAAGTTCTGCTTTGCTTCGTATCTTGTTTGTAGTATCAAATGTCTCCTATTTCCCCCCTTCTGTGCTGAACATATTTAAGAGTTAAATTACTGAAATAAAACACACTGTATGACCCCACAGGGACTGTAAATAATGTTTACTTATTGTGTTGGGGGCTTTTTCTTAAACAGAAAAAGAGTAGGCTTCTACTGTACTCAGGCTTTTGTCAGACAGGTAGTCTGTTGCCATGTTATTGACTGTAGTCTTTCTCTAAAACGTAGGTTGCAGCCTTCCTCTGCAAAAGGTCGAGTATGCAAGGGGCACCTAGTTAACCCTGCTGGTGGCTTGGGGCCTCCAAAGTAATGTTTAGCTGTTGACAGTTGCTGTAGCAATTTCTCATTTCCATCTCTGAGGAACTGAGCAGCTGCTAGCAACAAAAAGGCTTGGGGCTGTTTTGGGACTGGGGGAGCAAACTCTGAGTAGTAAAGTCTGAGGTGTTGTCAGCATAACTTTCTCATGTTTATCTAGCTGTGCAACTCCTGAGTTCTGCTTGTAAGGCAGCATAGCAGCCAGGGAGCACCACTGCACTATGTAAATGCTGCTGTGAAGGATTAATTTAAAAAATAACGTCTTTTCTTTCAGTTGTGTTGATTGGAGACTCTGGAGTTGGGAAGAGTAATCTTCTGTCACGTTTCACACGCAATGAGTTCAATCTGGAGAGTAAGAGCACCATTGGGGTGGAATTTGCCACCAGGAGCATCCAGGTGGATGGGAAAACGATAAAAGCACAGATCTGGGATACTGCAGGACAAGAACGATACCGTGCCATTACCTCAGCGTGAGTATTATGTCTTTGCTCAGGTTAACAGCAGAATTCTCAGAGGGAATTTATGGGGAGAGAATTAATGAAGCCTCTTTCGGACATATGACAAAAGCATTATGACAGACTAAAGTGCGGATCCATGTCATAAGATAGCATATACGTTTGTGTTCCTCGATTAATATAATGAAAGTGATTTTTAGCTTCTAATGATACTACAGAAATAACAACAGCCTAAATCAAGTGTGGTAAATTCTGTTTGCGTTTTGTAGTTTGGGTTTTTTACTGGCCCTGGATGTGTTACCTTCATGTAGAATGAGTGTCAAAGAATCTCTGAATCGCAGAATGGTTTGGGTTGGAAGGGACCTTAAAGATCATCCAGTTCCGACCCCCCTGCCATGGGCAGGGACACCTTCCACTAGACCAGGTTGCTCAAAGCCACATCCAGCCTGGCCTTAGACACTTCCAGGGATGGGGCATCCCCAGCTTCTCTGGGCAACCTGTCCCAGTGCCTCCCCCCCCTCTCCATGAAGAATTTCTTCCTGATATTCAATCTAAACCTACCCACTTTCAATTTAAACCCATTACCCCGTGTCCTGTCACTCCAGGCCCTTGTAAAAAGGCCCCCCCAGCTTCCTTGTAGGCCCATTAGGTAATTTCTGATGAAGCTGGATACTGTTTGGCATGAAGTTTGGGTCTAGGCGTGGTAGCTTACCGTAATGCCAGTGGCTTCTGGTCTTCACTGCCCCCTCAGTCTTGAGATTGAGGGTATTTTTAGAACAAGTCTGTGGCCACAAACTCCATTGAAATCTTAATGACTTTGAATTGGACACAGCCCTAAAATTTAGGTCCAGGAGTGCATGCTGAATAACCAGTAAATAGGAAGGCAACTGTGATAATGCTGACTCAGCAGCATTAGGCACATCCCTATTAGAGCAGTGGTATGGAATAGCTTTTATGTATGGCATCTTGTTAATTCATACAGTGTTTTAAGGTGTAACCTCTGGGTTTATCTGTTTCTGTGCAGATAGCAGGCAGCAGTGTATTTTAGAGGAAAAAACCCACCCCAACCCTATTGGCAGACCTACTTATTCAGGGCATATTCTGATCAGCAAGCTGATTTTTCTTTTTTAGTGTTACAGATGTGTATCAGTTTTTAAAGGTGCAAACGTGTTTGACTCATGCACAGATTGAGTCAAAGTATTAAACTCAAAGGTAAGGGGAAGTTTTCTCATTGAGGTGAAATCAGTAATGCAGAATAGATGGAAGAAAAATGGAAGAGTATGAAGCCCAAAGGAAATAATTTGTAGGGAAGGAATGCAAAAACCAAGTAGTGCAGAAGCAGATGTAAGTGGCGATTTCAAATTGCATCTTTTCTCTAATTGTTAGCGTGATTTTTCAGACTTTTTTGTGACCCTTAAATTGTTCTTACTACTGCAAAAGCTTAGCAGAAAAAGTGCTGGCTGAGTCTGGTTCAACAGCAGACTTGACTGATGAGAATCAAGTGCATCTGTAGTCCTGTGATCCTGCCTCGCCTTTGTACTGGCATGAGCTCTTGCTTGACACACTGCTAGGCCAGTTCAGCTTGCTAAGCCAGCAGAATGCCAGCCAGCAGTAAAAAGTGAATGTTTTCTGCTGACTTGGTGCTCTGAATCAGTTCAACGATGTGTCGGACAGGTGCTGGCAAGCAGAGTAGAAATGGTAGGGTTGTGTGGAAGAGGAATACGGACATTCTGGGATTGCTGATACAGATTGGCCTGTGTTGTCCCGAGCCCTTGGCTTGAGTTGAAATGGGCCCAGACCTGCACTGACAGAGCGAACTCTGTTCTTGGATTATGGGTGTGTGGGTAAGAGTTCCCCTCTTCAGTTTTTAAGAGGGACAGGAGGTATTTGAAAGATTAGCAACAAATATTGGTATTGTACTAAGGAGTATTGTCCTAGTAGAAAGAGAAGTTTAACTGCACAAAACCCTAGCAGTACAGATTTTGAAATGCACGGTGGGTTTTCTTGCATGCTGTTCTAGCACACGAAAAATGTCGTGCCTTCTGCACTCTCTTCAGCATTGTTACATTGGAATTTTTTAGGAAGGCCTTTAAAATCCCCAGCATTTGGAACTTGGTTTTAGAAAAACTTGGAACTTGGCTTTAAAAAAACCCAACAACATTATTTGCATCAGCACAACTTTTTCCACAATGGGGGGAGTGTTTTTAACTTTTTAGCAGGAACTAGTTTGAAGAGCTAGATAACTGGCTGTGTTGGTGTAACTCGGACAGAGCTCTCTGCAAACGAATATGCCTTATGATTTCAGGTACTACCGCGGTGCTGTTGGGGCTCTTCTTGTTTATGATATTGCCAAACACCTCACCTATGAGAATGTGGAGCGCTGGCTAAAGGAGCTTAGAGATCATGCAGACAACAATATTGTCATCATGCTTGTGGGTAACAAGAGTGACCTGCGCCATCTGAGAGCTGTGCCCACTGATGAGGCCCGGGCTTTTGCAGGTTTGTAGACAGTATCTTCTAGGTTGGTGCTTTCTGAACTTGATGTTGGTACAAGCTGTTGTTGTAGGGGACTGAACTTTCACCTCAAGTTTTATTTTTGACCCTAAAAAAAAAAAGGCATTTAAGGTTTTTAAGTGAAGATATCTTGGCTTATTAAGTAGTGGGTGTGGTTGATGTGGGGTTTATTTAATCTAGTGGTGGTACATGTTTTTGAAATGCTGGCCTTGAGCTGCCCGATAGCTGAAGATTAAAGTCTTCCTCTAGCAAGGCTAGAAACAGCAAGCAACGCTTAGAAGAGAAAATGTCACAATATAAATATAAAATATAACAACACAAAATGTCTTTCCTTCCTTCTTAGAAGTCTGGTTGTACTGAGTACCTACAGGCAGCTGCAAATGAATTCTAGATGGTGTAGATTCTGCGCCATAGAACTGATAGTGTGTCATCTAGTTTCATTTAAATGAAGTGATTCAGACATGACATTACCAGTTGTTGGGAGTTTATCAAGTAGGTTATGTGAGCTGCTGCCACTGCATTACTTCTTTCTTCTTTATCTGTTAGAGCACTGGTCAAATACTCTTTTGCCCTTGTGGCCTAGAAACATTCAGCTTGCTTTTGTGTGGATATCAATCTTGGAGGTGGAATTTAAATGTATTGCCTTTAAAGTCCTTTTAGGAATACTACTAGACCTTGCTTAAACATGTTTTCTGAAGTTTGCCAGTAAGCAAGTGCCCTGTGGTCAGTAAAAACCAATTTAAACTTTCAGACGAATGAGAAGTGAAATCTATGTAAGAGAAGCAAAACAAGTTAGTAGGCACCCTAGGTAGTGCATTACTTTGGTTACTTGGTTCAGCTCTTATTTTTTTGTCTCTGACTTGCCTTTAAGGCTGTTTTAAATAGCTAGTGATTGTACAGGTGTTGCTGTTCAAGCAGTACGACTGAAATTTGCTTGTGGCTGGGCAAGTGGTACAGTACCACTCTAGGTGTGGTGTTTGGGTGTTAATCACAATCTTTCAATTAAAAAAATATACTTTGCATTGTAAGAGGAAAGAAGAAAACAGATTGTATTACTAGGTATTTTATTGTAATTTGGAATTGGGGTCTGATTAGGAAAGTGTAAGTCTCTTTTCTTGGGGTTGCAGAAGAGAATTGTGACTTCTGTTGCAGCCAACTTGCTTTTTACCTGTGCTCTTGCTCAGAGTGCTTCCAGGAGTGATCTGTAGGCAGATGAGAATAATATTGAGCAAGGCTGGGGAAATGTTTTGCTTGACTGAACGAGGCCTGCAGTGAAGAAAACATTCTCACACTAGGGAAGGGCAGTGGTCAAAGGTGATGCTGCTGAAATGCCAGCAGCTAAATAAATGGTACTCCAAGTTGTTCCTAGAGTCAGAGGAAAAAAAAAACCTGTGCCCCAGCTGATTTGGCCTAAAAATAAACCTAAAAGTAAATGTGAAATATAGTACTCAGAGTTTTTAATTGAACAACTTCTTATTTATTACAGAAAAAAATAACTTATCTTTTATTGAAACTTCTGCTCTGGATTCAACAAATGTAGAAGAAGCCTTCAAGAACATCCTTACAGGTATGGTTTGTTAGGGATTCAGAGGACCTCCTGAAGTAGTGGATCCTCATAGGCACGTTTTGCGGTTATCTACAATGTTTTGGAAATGAATGTTGGGAACGATGGTTTGTTTGCAAGCCTTCTAATCTTACCTGTGTTCTGCCTCCCACCTCACGCGTACCCTTCAGCCCAAGAATCTGGAAGTTTCTAGTCTCCCGATGTTCCATGAATTCAAGGTATTGCAATAGCACTGTTATGAGGGCACTAGGAGTTCTGTGCCTGCACAAAGTCTGGGCAGTGAAGCCATAGCCATGCTAGGAAGTTAAGTGTTCCAGTGTGTGCTCTTGTACTAAAGCAGGCTGCTAGGTAATGTTTTTGTTTGTCTAGACTACTGAACTCCTGTTCTCAGCCAGTGGCAAGGGTTGTAGGTGACTGTGCACCAACAGCATAGCTGCATGCAAGCTGCTGTCTGGGAATGTCCCTGACGAGTTTCAGAAATGGTCTAAGAAGGTGATAGTGGTCACAGGCCAAAATGAGGCCAGGGCTTATGATTTCCACTGTTCAAGAATGCTCCTCAGCATGTGTAACAGCTGTAGATGTGGCTGAGCACACATTGTCCAGTTGCAGCATCAGACTTCCTGTATGTGTGGGAATGCTACTTGGCTTATGCTGTAGGTCCACTGCATATAGTATCAGAGGTATTTCAGATAGTAGCAGTCTACTACTGGCTTTTTTCCTCTCTGACTGGGGCTTAGAATCTCCATTCCTTAAGATGGAGCTCTTGCCTGCATGTATTTTCTTGACCCTGGAGTAAGGGAGCACATGAGGTCTAGGATTCACCAGTAAAGCTTTATTACTGTAGGTACACCAGTGAGTCCTTCCTACCGTGTTAAGCCATGGCCAAAGCAGTTTTGTTAGTAGGCTCACTGGGATTTCCAGCTGGTGTTCTGCAAATTTGAGCTGGGTGCTCATGTGGCCTCTGGAAGTGTGCAGCTCTGTTCTAGGCGAAATGCAGCACATGGGGAACTTTGATTTCCTTCCAAGTGAGGTTGGCCAAGAAGTGAGAGTTGTATGGTCAGTGAGGAAGGAGAAGGAGAAAGGACAGGATTGAAGTGGTGAGGATATGTGCTAGGAGATATGTAGCCTACAGACAGTAGAAGTGGGAAGTGCACAGAGGAAGAGAGACCTAAAGTAAGCGTAGCTCATCTGTGGTGTTAACTTCAGTCAGGGTGGGTAACTCTTCCTGAACTTGGGGTTTGGCCTAATCTTACTCTTAAGTTTAGTTAGACTTCAGTTTGTATGAATGTGTCAGCACTGTATGCTTTAGCACAGTGTTCCGGAGGTGGTACTAATCTGGCTTCAGTCTGAGGTGACTGCATTTGGGTAGCTCTCTGCCTGAGCTAATCCTTGGAAGCAGAGTCCTGGGAAACATGATGCTGTCACACCCAAGAGTGTCTGAAGGAAACAAGCATGGGCCTGCAGGACTGCTGAACTGGAGCTAACAAACCTCGATAAACTTGAGCATCTCTGCTTTCAGTGACTGTGCCTTCCACTCTGTTCTACGGTAGATGTATCTCAAAATATTGTTTGAGGTGACAGGGAAGTTGGTGTTTCAAAGCATTGTCTTCAACTCCTAAAATGAAGTTGTTAGTAGTTGGTAAAGAACACTTAAAAATCCTATCTAAATAGGAAGAGGGCTATCAACCAGGTGTTGGATTACTATTCTACCTCTGACTACCCTATGAGATCTGAATCTTGTCCTAAAGCAGGCAAAAGACCATATAATTTGTCAGTGTGTTTGTTCGGTCTCTTGAAAATTCCTTTAAGATCCATACTGTGAACATGAAGTGTTAGCAAGATCCAGTTTCTGACTGTTGCTTACCATAGCTGAATTCTGGACCAATAAACTCTCTATAGTCTCACTTCTGTACACTGTTTGTGAAGATGTGCCTGATTTACGTGTCCCACAACATCCCAAGATGATCATTTTCTGAGCTTTATTGTGAGCAGATCCTGACTTCAGTTAAATGAGAATAAACCTTAGTTCTGGTTCTACTTGATTATCAGGGTCTGGTGCATGTTGCTTATTGCATGCTGACCAAAGAATTGGTTTTGTATGATTGTTTCTTGACTGTGTATGAATGAGGGCCTTTTGCTAGGGGGAAAAAAAAAAATAGTTTTGATATGGTGAAATCTGCAAGGCTTTTCTAGGTTTCTCTTGCAGAGGTGTGCAAGGAAGCAGTAAGAAGTGTTGGGATCACTAGGTCTGGTGTTGTCCAACTCCGTACCAGAAATGTGTTACAGTTAGGGGAAGATGACCCAAGAAGAGACAGGCAGGAGGAAAAGGGACAGAAAAAACGCTGCTCCTAGAAGCAAAAAGCCTGACAGACTAGGAATGGGTTATAATTGCTCCCCGGCAAGATTTGCCTTGAGTTACTAGAGCTGCTGGTGAAGCAAATGGAGAATATTGCTGTGGAGAAGACTGCCTGGTGCCTGAGCTGGGGCTCTCTTGTGCAGGGAAGCCTTATAGCAGATTCACTGCACATCTGTGACACTCGGCTGGATCTGAGGCAACTTGCCTGGTGCTTTGAGATGGTATCCATGGTTTTAGCGCTCTGAGCGTAATTCAGCAGTTGCCATCCATCCTGTCTTCCCTTGCCATGTTGTTGTGAGACTGACTCGAGATAGAGACCATGGCCTAAGGTTGCTCTAGGAGAGAGCCCCTCTACGGTCTGCTGTAACAGATTAGACACTTGGGGAGCCAGAACTCGAGCTGAGGTCAGAGCTGGGCAAGCTGATCTCAAAACGCTATCTCTTAGCAGCATCCTGGGCTCCCAAAAGTGTTGAGGTTGTCCGGTTCAGGTGTAGTGGGGATGTGGCTAGTATGACTGAGTCCTGAAAATGCTATTCCTAAAGTGATTACCTGGGGGAGAATCAACCTTCTAAAGGAGGAAAAGAATCCTGGGAAAATGTGCTGTGTAGAGCAGGGAGATGGGAGCAACTGTGGAACACTTGGAGGAGGGAAGAGGGTGGAAACAGCAGGACAGGGGTTTCCTTAACTGGCCACCAGTTTGAGGGATCACTAAAGACTGGAGAGGGAAAAAACCCAAACCAAACAGAACCAAAAAACTCTCCACCCCAAAACCCACAAACCAGATGCCTTACCTCAAAGTAAAGAGGGCTTGGCAGTGACTGAACAGCTAGAATTAAAATACACCCCTGAGCACACAAGAAGGGGGGGATGTGACAATCTCAGTACAGCTCTCCTTGTCCCTTTCAGCAAAAATAGCTTAAGGTAGCCAATGGCAAGAGATCAGTCTTAGGTTAAAGGTTTCCATTTTAAGCAATATAAATATGTCCAGCTTCTTTAAAGCAAACAAACAAAAACCCACAAACAACACCCCACCCCCCAAAAAAACCCCCCACAGAAATCATGGGGACTGGGTTTTGTTTAATCCTTACTGAAGGCTTTGGGTGTTGCTGCTTTGAGCCTATGGCTGTGTGAATGTGACCGTAATATTTACTGCAGACTTCCAGGGAGGTACTTGCCCTTTTCCTGTCTCACAATGGAGGGAAGTTGGAACAAGAGCTTATAGCCAGTGAAACAAGTAATTTGAGTTGAAAGGGTTTTTAAATTATTTCTACTAACTCTGCAGTTGAAATGGTTTGTTTCTGAAAGCTTTTAACCTGGCAGTCTCTATTCAGTGGTTACAGCTTTGTAGATCTGTTTTTAGCCATAATTTGAGTCTAATTAATTCTCTCAGGAAAAGCATTTTCAGATCAATATGGGCCTTTGTGGAACCATGTGGCTTTTTATTGTCACAGGTGGGAAAATGGATTTGTTACAGAGAAGAGGAGGCATTTCTGTGTTTGATAGTAGCAACTTGCCAGAAGCTAAAGTGTGAAATACTGTCACTCGCTGCTGCTGCACAGTGATGTTTTGCAAGCTTCCTGTTGATTGGTGTTTCTAGATTATATTGCCCATTTTTTTTAAAAATCAGAAAGATGATTCCCTATTTTAGGAATAAGCGCTCCTGCTCTTTTTCTCGTTTAAGAAGCTTTTTAATAATACCCTTCACGGGGTCATGGAAAAAGAACGTGATAGGAAGTACTGTTGTGGAAGACAGTAAGGAATCTTGTCTTAATAACTTTTCCAGACAGAGCTGGCGTGTCCATTACAGAGCTGGAATCCTGCCAGATGTTACATGCCACAGCTGGTCAGACTAACTTCCCTGTCACAGCTCAAGTTAAAATCTGGATTCTTTGGATCTAGCAACTTCTTTGACAGCTTGCTCTGACATGTGCATGTACTCCGTTAGAGGCAAAGCCTTTCTGGGCTCTAACAAGTCTGTTCTCATTGCAGAGATCTACCGCATTGTTTCGCAGAAGCAGATTGCAGATCGGTCTGCACATGACGAGTCACCTGGCAACAATGTAGTTGACATCAGTGTCCCACCAACCACCGATGGACAGAAATCCAACAAACTCCAGTGCTGTCAGAACCTGTGACCTCCTGTAGATGACTCTTGTGCCCTTCGTCTGTGCTTCATTTAGAAACTTGTGTGCACTTCCTATCTCCTGTGGTTCAGTGACCCCCCTCTTCCCTCCTTTACCCCATTCCCAAGTCCCCTCTTTCATCTTAGAGCTTTAATTGTAGGGCTAACATTCCCCTGCTTCTGAAATCCCCTTCAATGTGGTGACTTTTGGGCTTGAAATGTAGGCACTGATCTGATAGACATGTCTGTGTTGGAACATCTGCTGCTGGGTAATATCCTGTGAAACACTCTCCTCAAATGGTTTTGGTTTTTGTTTTTTTCCTGGCAGAGAAACCATGGAGACTTGACTGTAACAGTTGAAGAAATAACTACATTTAGGTGACAAGGTATTTTCCTCCCATAGTCAGATTTTTTTTGTGTGTGTTTCTGTAAACATGGGAGAGAAATTAAAAGAAAATAGCCACCCTATCACATGCTCTGTTTTCTGTCCTGATAAAGTCTCACAGTGAGATTTTTAGTGGCTGCACACACATAAGAAAGCTGTTGAAAGTAACATTACTTATTATGTAATTATCCCTAATACAGTTAGTCTGGCTGTGTAGTTTACTCTTTCCTGCTTGGGAAATCTTTCTCTATTCTTGTTTTATTTGGGAACAATGAAGTATGTCTGCATTACTTTCTCTGCCACCATGGATGCCTGTGCTGCTTGTGCAGGCTTTGTTAAGTGGCTTACTATTTATTCATGGCTTATGTTAATCAGTTAACATTATTGTACAGTAAGTGCTAGCATATTGGAAACCTTTTGCAACCTGTACAAATAGGCTTATTTTGTACTGTAGATCAGTGTCTGAAAGCAGGGTCTTCTATAGTTCCAGGATTTTTTTGCATGCTGCTTTTTCTCTAGATCTTTCCTACCCCTGTTTGAGTGAGTGAAGCAATATTTTCATGTCATGTATATACCTGCACTTGTAAGGATTTTGGTTGTTGTAGAAAAACACAATACTTTATACATTTTGTAAAACTTTGCAGAACCATAGCATCTTGAACTTCATGATCTTTCACTATTGACCTTGTGCATAATCTCCTTGACCTCTACTAAAATGCATAATGTTAAGATTTCACATAACTGCTACTAACCTGTTGCTTTCCTCTTACTCAGTTATACTGAATTGCAGACTGTAATCTCAAATGACTGTACTTCATCTGATGTAATAGATTTGTCATCAGCAGGGCTGTCTGCTTTAATACTTCGTTTTGCTGAATGGGAAGAATGTTATGACAATTTCATGTAGTCAGTCTCTTGCTAGCTTGTGAAAATCTTCCTCAATGGCTTTTCATCCTTAGCTAGCTCTTACACACTTGCGTCCCCTCTGGTGACTGAATGTTATGATGAGGCAAATAGTGGGTGAAACTGTCTAAAGGAAGAGTTGAAGACCACCTGCTGCTGTCTGAAGGCTAGTGAAGTAATTTGCAGTAATTTTTTGCTCTGTATTCTGGGACTGTACCTCACTTGATGAAGCCTACCTGCGTATTAGTGAGTTGTTGGGTTTTTTGCTGATACAAAGCAAATATGAAACTCTGAATTGTGCTTGAAGGGGAAATCTGACATTCCAGTCTCAAATGTTCTGTCTGGTTATGTAATAAAATTAAGGGTAGTTAACTCTGATGGCTTTTCTTTTATAAGATTTCCAGACCAATGCCTTTAATTTTGTACTGTATGCACCTAGAGGGCTATAGTTCAAAGCAAAGGGCACACGTGGTGCCTAGCACTTCCTCCCTTCGACTTTGTTTAGAGGATACATTCAAGGTGAAGGGGTGTATGCTTACAGCCTAATCCCATTGAATGGGGGTATAAATTCCTCTTTAGGCATCAGTGTTCTGTCCTAAGGGTGTTCCAATTTGGGAAGCACTTTCAACACTTGGTATTTACTTTAATAGCATCCTCTTGAGAGAAGGTGCAGCCAGTGGGAACTGGAGACTCCTCCTTTTTGGTGGTCTTAGACCAGAGCGTGATGTACAGTCAGTATTGAGAAGGCTGTCAGATGAGCACACTCGGATACAATGGGAAGTTCTGAGATACTGAAAATAATTCATTCAAGAACAGGTGGATGCTAGTGGAGCAGGGCTCCTTAACTTGAACAAAACTTTTAATAAAGAAGTATGTTGAAGAGTGTGAGGAAGAATTACGCTGTTAAGAAGCTTACTAGTTCAGGGTGATGTATTAATGTGTTTACTCTGCAAATCCTCTTCTTAACATGAATTTTCTAGAATCAGTCTGGCCTGAGATAAGTTGAGAAGCAATTCAGTCACTTCCTTGTCTCTTTAAAGAGATTTTCTTTAGTCTTTGGCTTTTATGGAAGGCTCTGTGCTTTGCCTTGGAGTCACAACAAAAGGTTCATGTCTTAAATGCTGTTAAATGATATGGGTTTTGAAGAGACCTTCAAAACAACTTCATTTTCTGTTGACCAAAGCCCCTTGGTACAGGTGAATCTTGGACCCATACTGTTCATGCCAGGAGGGTTGGGTTGGTTTTGAGATACGTTGTGATGTGGAAAGGCCTACTGCCTTTTGCTGGCATACCCAAGATGTGGGAAGCATGTGTGCATGCACATAGCTTATGTAACCAACTGTAAACTAGTGGTGGTTTTATCTGCTGTGGTCACTCAGTTTATTAGGGTAGATATTGTCTCTTTCCCGGACTGTTGTGCTGCTCTCCAGGCAGTTAGAGATGCAGCCCTTCTGTGGATTTGAGACGACTTTGCCTAGACTAAGCACAGGACCACTAGTGCCAATAGAAAAAGAACTGTGGGTCAGTTCTGCCTGGTAAAACCATCTTCCTGTGCGTAGACAGGGGAAAATGTTTTTGATCTTGAGTACCCCTGTGTCCTGGTGGAAAGCACTGTGCACTCTTCAGAAACTATAGCTACAACCTAACTCACTGTTGGTGATGGCTACTGAAATTTCAGAGGGGAAGACTTGGAGGAATCCTGAGGAAGCTTAAACTGTTGAAGAGCTGTCTGACACTCAAAGGGGCTCTCCAATAGGCCAGACTCCTTAACCATACTTCCCTGATGTGAAAATAACAGTTAATTGTAACCTCACCTGGGCTGCTTTCTCCTGCAGTGTGACTGGCTCTGTGTCTCCCTATTGCTGTCAGGGAAACAGAAAAGGTTCCATCTCTCTTCCATCTGCCATAAGAAGTTTGAGGACAGAGTTTGGCTTACATAAAACTCCTGATGACAGGAAAGCTGCCTGTTAAAGAAGGAACATGTGCTATACTTGCTTTACTTGGACGTTGAGGATGAATTTCATTTAACTATTGAAAAATGCCACTAAAAACACTGTGTGCTTATCACCCAGTGTCAGTGATACAAACCTCTGTTGAAGGCTCCTGCTGATATTTAGAATAGGTCTTGTGAGGCAGAATTAGTCTTTTCTGCTAACTGCCCTATTATGCTGGAAAGTAAAGGCCAAAATTCACACATAAAAGTGTTTTGATGGTGGGCACACAAACAGGTAATTAGTAAAATTCATTGGGTAGACTACCCCAATCTAACTTTTCCTGTTGAGTCAGGTGCTTCCAGACTAGGTGAGCTACAGTCCGGGATCTCTACTGTGTGTCTGTAGCCTGCACAGGACAAGGGAGTTTGGATTCATAGGAAAGTTTTAAAGCTAATGTAAAAATTCCAGTTGATGAGTGACTGCTTGCTACTTTATTAAAAATATTTTTGTGTGTGCTGCAGAGACCAACACTTGGTAGAAGGCACTATGATCCCTTCTTCCTCCTGTTGCTGCTTCTCAGCAGTTCTAGCAAGTTAGAAGCAGTAGAAAGACCGCTGCATCCTAGAGATCTCCCAGAACAGTCTGGGTGCTGTTCTGTTAGGTCAGTTATAATGACCCCACAGTATGTGGAAAGGCTGATAATGGTGTATTCTTGTGCAAACAGGAGAGAGCTCGCTCAGCTGGATGTGCCAGGATGGTAAGGATTGGTCTGTGCCTTGTATTTGGGCATGTCACTTGCCAAAAGCCACCTGGAAAAACGTACAGTAGGTATTTTTACTTCCTGATGCTTTGATTTTCCAGAAGACGTGGATATGATCTGCTTGTGGGCTGCTAATGGCTGTCTTACCTGCACTTGGTGATTGTTCCCTTCCAGGCATGAAGAAAGAACTTGCTTACAGGTTCTAGACTGTGTAGAAGAAAAAAAGGTCCTGATGAAGTGACTCAGTTACTTAGGGAGACCTTTTTCCTTCATAAAAAACTGTATTAAGGGTAGAGGCCTGAATTTCAAATAAGAAAAATCGGGAATTAGGGTGAAGGCTAACTGTCCTTTAAGTGAGTTAGGGCTGAGGTTGGATTCTTTTGATTACAGGCTGTGTTAAGAGCCTTAATAGATAATACAGTTCAGTGATTAATTGTTTCCATTCAATTAGTATCTCCAGGCCTGCACTGTTTCAACTAATAACAGTAATACTTACTTTAAACTGGTCAGATAATGCACGGGAGTGTTGTCTGTGAGGCTTTGTAGGCTATAAATAGCACTGGACCTTCATGCAACCCGGAAGAGAGGTTCCTTTTGTTTACTTTTATTCCTGGTTCCTGTGTTCAGTTAAGTGCAATTCACTTTGTAAATATACACATCACTTGATTTTTGTGCATGGTTATGATGTATTGTGGATATAAAGATTGCCAAATCATCCTGTGTGTGTGAAGTTCTGTTCCAAACACAACTGCAGACTAAGGTGGGACTATAACGTTGGACCCTGGTACCTTGCTGGCTCCAAAGGCCTGGCACTGTGGTGGATGGCAGTGTCTGTACCCTGGTGATGCTCGTGGGTGTGAATGCTCGTGGGTGTGAAGGCCGTGCCCCTGCGGGGAGTGGCAGTCGGCTGCACCCGGGGCAGATGCTCTTGAGAGGGCTCTTCCCACCCCTTCAGGCCACTGCCTTAGTCTGTGGTTCCTGGTGCCCTCTCGAACACGGCTCGCAGAGAGGGGAGCGTGCCCCTGAGCCCTGGTGTCCTTCACGGAGGAGTCTGGTGGGGGGGTTCAGTTGTCCGCTGCTCCCACTGAGGGGGGTGTGCGGCCGGCCCAGCCCTGAGGCGCAGGGCTGCAGCACGGCAGGGAAGCCAGAGGGCGCGTAGGATCCGCC
>NW_010247142.1:8398-9907 GCF_000690775.1 Eurypyga helias | reverse complement strand
CTCCTGCTGACTCGCTGCCGGAGCCTCAGCCCTGCCGAGGGTTTCCCAGGTGCCATCCGACCCCCTGCTCGGATAACCCAGCGTTGTGTCCGGGGGGAGCGATGGGGATGTGCACTCAGCCTGGGGGCACCCCGAGCTGGCAGGCTGGACGATGGCTCCTTGGGGCACCCTTTCTCTCTGCCACAGCCACTGTGACAACCCCGGTCTGCGGTGGTGGCACCTGGGGTGGGCTTGCAGATGCACCCGCGTGTTGCCACGCTGTCCGTCTTCCCACATCTGGGCGTGCGTGGAGGTCCGAGGGGCCAGCTTCCTGCCTCTGGCCTTGGGGGCCCTTCCTGCCCTGCCAGGAGAGGCTTCGTTAACCCCTGGCTTTGTCCCCAGACGAGGAGTGGCCGGAAGCGGAGAAGGCTGAGAAGTTGGCGAGAGGAGCTGCTCTGAAATGGGCTTCAGGGGTCTTTTACCGCCCTGAGAAACTGGAGGGGCTGGGGCAGTACCGGAGCCGAGAGACGCAGAGGAACAGCTCCATCCAGTCCCGGCTGAAGGTGGGTGTTTGCCTCAGCCCACCTCATGGACACCCGCAGCCTCGCCGCCTCCCCAGGCAGGGGTCCCAGCCAGGGTCCCCTCTTCTGCACCGAGTCATCGTTTTTCTTTTTTTCCCTACTTCTGGCAAAATCTTGTCCTTTGGCTGGCATTTGGTGGGAGAAATGCAATAGTTTTGGGGAAAAGATCTGTTGAACTCCCTCACCTACCCCTGGGCACTGTCTGAAGTGTTAAAATGAGTCTCCCGTGTCTCCGACCATCCTTCAAAACCACACCAAGGGCACATCCCATGCACAGGAGCGAGTGCTCCCCATCCGCGTCCCATCCCAGCACTAAAAGCTCCCCTTCCCCAGGGCTGGGAGGAGCCCAAGAGCTCCAACCTGACCTCCCTGCAGGAGAAACACCATCCCTGCACACATCCATAAGGGCTGTCCCTGGCCCCGCACGCACCTCCCTGCTCAGGGAGACCCTTTTCAGATAACCCGAGGGTTCAGTCAGCCTGAGCACCCCAACCTTCTCCTGGTTATTTTGGAGATGGTTGCTCCTGTCCCGAATGTGGATGAATGGTCCAGGAAGCAACTTGTTTTAAGTGATATGACCTCAGAGAAAACAACCTGTTTCTGGTGATGCCGGGTAAAAGCTCTCCTTGGCACCGGGAGCCGGGAGTTCAATGGGCAGACGTGGCACGGAGACGTGCCAGTGCCACTACAGGGCTGGAGAAGATGGAAATCCATTTTGGAGGAGGGTTCATGTGGCTGCTGAGGTGCTTCACCCCCTTTGTGTGGGGCACACAGGGGCACTCTGGCCTGCAAATATTTGGCAGAAGCACAGTAAACTATTAAAACTGAAAGGCAGCATCTGGTTACTGCTCACCCTGCTGCCTTGGTCACCCCAAAGCGATGCTCTTCTCCCACCTCCTGTACAGCAGCCATTGCCCCCCGTCCCATAAATAGTCGCTGTGACTCAGTT
>NW_010247142.1:8068-8381 GCF_000690775.1 Eurypyga helias | reverse complement strand
GCTGCTAGAGCGGGTTTCTGGAAGCTGGGCATGCTTGCGTCTGATGGGATGGGGTCATGACGGATGGTCTGGGGGTTATGGTGGCAGATGGGACATTGTGGGGCTGGGGGAGTGCACGCAAGAAAGACCTGGCAAGGCTGGGGCAAATGGTGCGTGAGTCCTCTAGCCTTTGAGAGCTTCTCCACTGCCCCTCCGTCCTCTTCTGCTCCCCAGTCAACTGTCCAGTCCTACCTGGAGGGGGTAAGTGCAGGGCTGGAGCAGCTGCGGTCGGCGGCCCAGGAGGTGCAGAGCGTGTGCCAGGACCTGGGGGCTG
>NW_010247142.1:7461-7916 GCF_000690775.1 Eurypyga helias | reverse complement strand
GGGAGAACTCCAGTCCAACCCCGGGCTCCGCAGCAAAGCTAGAGCAGGTCGCTCTGGCTTTGCCGGTTGGGTTTGGAAAGTCTCTGTGGATGGACACGCCGCTGCCTCCCCAGGGCCTGATCCAACACAGCATTCCCAGAGCCCCAGATCTCCCACCCTTCCCCTCACTGTCTCCCTGCTAACCTGCACCCATGACCCCGGTGCCGACCTCCTTGCCTCCCCATGCTCAATCCCGGCATCTCTCCTCTCTCTCCCACAGTCCAGGAAGTTTTTTCCCATACCCTGCAGCTGCTCCGTGGGCAGCACCTCCTGGAAGCCCACGCAGAGCTCATGATGATGGAGCACCTCCGGGATGACATCCTCTCCCAGCTGCACCTCCGCGGGCTCTCCAGTGCCCAGGCGACCGTGCTGTCCTACTTTGGTGGCCTGCAGGAGCTCAACGACAGCCTGGCCAA
>NW_010247142.1:4475-7347 GCF_000690775.1 Eurypyga helias | reverse complement strand
AGAAAATCGATGACGCTCTGCTGCTGGAAGGCACCTTCCTTCCCCCCGGCCGCCCAAAGAGCTGGAGGCAGAAGTTTTACCACGTTCTCCGGGAGTCCATCACAGGAGCCCGCTTTCATGCCACCCACGCGGACGCTGAGGGGCCGGGGCTGGCCAAGCACCTGGCAGCGCTGCAGAAGGACGTTGTGTCCGAGCTGCGCGTGGTGAAGGACCTGATGGTCCAGTGCGTCCCACCCCACTACAACATCCTCGGCATCTGCACCGCCACGTACCACCAGGCCCTCAGCAGCCACCTCCAGGACCTCCTCCGAGAGGACCTGGACAAACAGGGACTCTTCCTCCTCCTTGAGTGGGCGCTTCGTGTGTACCACAGGTCAGCACCAGCCCAGCCGGGAGCCGCGCTCTCCACCAGCGTGCGGGCGGGTTGGGAGAGCGGCTCCAGCCGCCTGCCGATGACCCCCGGGAGGGCAGGGGGAGAGGTAGGAACTGCTGAAAAACACAGGTCTTCCCGGCCCTGGGCCAATTCTTCCCTCCAGTCCAGAGATGATGGGTCACCCTGACCTTGTCCCAGAAGTGGACGTTTCTGCTCTGGGTCCCTTGATGTCCCCTGAGCTTGTGGAGCAGACGGAGAGGAAATACGTGGTGAAGGTCAAGGTGAGTGAGTGGGACAGCACACGTGCAGCAGGCACTGGGACACAGCAACCACCGCCGAGCCGCTGTCCGCTCCGACAGCAGCACGACACCGAGAGCCTGTGGGACAAGGCCCGGGACTCGCTGCCACGCTACGTGTGGGGGTCTCAGGGCAGTCGGTACCTGACTTCTTGGGCTGATGGTGGTGGGCGCCCGTCCCGCAGGCTAGCGTGCTGGAGTGGATGCAGAGGACCCTGGAGGTGGAGTTCAAGGAGTGGTTCAGGGAAGAGGAACCCGAGACAGACCATCAGGGCTTCTTCCAGTCAGCCCTGCCTGTCATTGTCATGCAGGTGGGTCCCCGTGGGTGCAGCTGGGGCACAGCCATGCTGAGAGCCCCCAGAAATGGGGCCGTGGCTTGCAGCCTCCCGCTGACTCTCTCCCCTGCAGATGCTGAATGAGAACATCCAGGTAGCCTCCTTGATCACCGACTCTCTGCAGCAGAAGGTCTACAACATGGCTTTGGAGGAGCTGGAGGCATTTCTGGGCCGGTCAGTGGAACCCCTCACGCCCCTGCCCGTCCTCATAGACCCTGGGTCCCACAGCCAAGCACTGTAGGGTGATGGTGGAGATCTGCCCGGGGGCACCCAGCGTTCATCCAGGTCACGGAAGGCTCAGCAGCCTGTCCACCCGTGAGGCTACTGCCTCAGCCCTTGGGGGCCACCAGCTCCCAGGGCTTGCTGCTCCAAGTGCTTCTCCGGTAGCTCCAAGTCCTGCTCTCCCGAGGGGCCCAGAATGGGTGCCACTGTCCCACCCCCACCCCACAACCTGTCACTCTCCAGCTGGCAGGAGCTGGAAGGAGGCTGGGAGGGTTGCGGGAGGTCTAGGTGCCCCCAAGCACATCCCAGCTCATTGGGGCGAGCCATCCGGGGCTCTGCCCACCCACCCTGGCTGCCTCGCTGTGTTGCAGTCTGCGGGAAGCCCTAGTGCGATGTGGGAAGGAGCACCAGAAGGACCGGACTGTACCCAAGTACTACGTCTCCTACCTGCTCGCCATGCTCAACAACAACCTGGCTCTCGGGTAACGTGCACCAGCACCTTGTAGTTCCTGGGGCAACCTCTACCCACCAACCTCCACCAACTACCCACAAGGAAGCCACATCCGCCCCATCCCCCTGGGGTCTAGTGTCCCCACCATGCTTCCCAGGCTACCTGTCCCCTCCCTTCTCTCTTGTAGCTCCTCTGTCTCCTCCCTGCATCCCGACACTGCCCGCAGAGAAGTCCCCGCGTCCCTCCGGGCTGCTCTAGACAGGACGCAGAAGAAAGCCTGCCAGCTGCTGCTGGAGGAGCTGCTCCTGGACCTGCAGGTACGTTTCTCCACAGCCCCTGAGGCTGGCAGGGATGCAGCAAACTCGGCCCCAGCAAGACCAGCACTACTGCTACCCCCCCCCAGGGCGTGGGTTTGTTCCTGCCCGGGATCCCCACCACGTACCCCGCTATCATCCTGCAGGCACCTCTGCCAGCCTGCCTCCCAGTCCTTGATAAACCGGCTGCGGCTCGGGCGATGCCTGTCGCCGGGCAGCACTACCCTGTATCGCTGGGGCAGATGGCTTGTGGCCCCCAAACCGCCATTTTAGCCACAGCCCCCCCCGGGCTGCCTCGCGCTCCGTCTCACGGCTGCTTCATGGCAGAAAACCAGGAGGAGAGAGGCAGTGTCCCTGCAGAGGATGCAAGCCCACGTACCACTGCCTGAGTCGTTTCCTGCCAGCCTAGTCAAATTTAGCTTTCCTGGAGTCTGGACCAAAAATCTGGGATAATTAATGGCATTGCTATTTAGGGCTCGAACGCCCTGAAAACAATAGAGTAGCTAAAGGATGAAGCGCTCGCCAGCAGCTTGGAGAGTGCCGTGGCCCCGGCAGAGACAGGGGATGTCTGCCTCCGGGCAGGAAGACGGGCAAGGACAGCAGGGGAGGAGGGCAAAGCCCTCGGCTGAAAACACGTTACATGTACGCAAGGGAAGTGGAAATCAAAAATAAAAGCAGAGCAGGAGAGGCCAAAAGTGGGTGTGTGAGGAGCAGCTTGCCACCCGCATCCCAGGTGCTGCCCAGGGTGGGGCATCAGGATCGAGATAAAAGCCCCCAGATGTGGATCTCTGGGTGTCAGGGAGGGGCAGCCCCAGTGTTTTTCCGTAAATTCCTACTCTAGACCTATTTTTATGCTGCCTTTTGGCTGGCAGCGAGGGGGT
>NW_010247142.1:3934-4399 GCF_000690775.1 Eurypyga helias | reverse complement strand
CCGTCCGCTGCTCCTCTGCTTCTTCCAGCCCCTCTGCCTGCAGCTGCCGTCCCGCAAGTGGCTCTCGGGGTCCCAGCTCGTCAGCAGCATGTGCGAGGTGGTTGACAAGTACGTGAAGGACTTCTCCCGCGTCAGGAAACCCGTCTGCACGGTAGGGTTGCTGCGGGGTGCTCCCCGCATGGCTGCTTGTCTGTAGGGCAGGTGGGTGCCACGGTGGGGTGTGGGAGGCAGCCCAAAGGCGACGGGGAGCAGGGATGCAGTCGCTGCTGGGTTCAGTGGAGAGCCTGTATCCTCTGGAATGGCCCAGCGGGCACCATCACACAGAGATCATAGAATCATGGAATAGTTTAGGTTGGAAGGGACTTTAAAAGATCATCCCGTTCCAACCCCCCTGCCATGGGCAGGGACACCTTCCACTAGACCAGGTTGCTCCAAGCCTCATCCAGCCTGGCCTTGGACACTTCC
>NW_010247142.1:3337-3668 GCF_000690775.1 Eurypyga helias | reverse complement strand
CGCCAGCCCTTGGAGCATCTCCGTGGCCTCCTCTGGACTCGCTCCAACCGGTCGATATCCTTCTGATGTTGGGGCCCCCAGAGCTGGACGCAGCACTCCAGGTGGGGTCTCACCAGAGCAGAGTAGAGGGAGAGAATCCCCTCCTCGACCCACTGACTGATGCTCTGGATACAGCCCAGGATGTGGACATGTTCAGGCTTTCCCCCAAATTCAGCTACTTTCTCTGTCCCGCCAGCCAGGGGCTTTCCCAGCAGGCTGTCCCCACAGCTCGGTGTTGCATCCAGTCCCTCTGCCTTTCCCTGGGCTCCAACACCCAGGCGATGCCCTGCGC
>NW_010247142.1:1674-2880 GCF_000690775.1 Eurypyga helias | reverse complement strand
CCCTGGGGCGAGCCGGGACCGATCAGGGGGACACGCCGGGTGGGGAGACACCAGCCGGGTCCCCGCGTGGGCACCGAGGACCGGGCAGCATCTCACCAGCCACCGCGGCGGCCTCCCCCGGGTCTCGCCCTGGGTGCTCTCCCTCCCAGGGTCTGGACCGGAGCCAGCAGAGCCTGGAGGCCATCTTTGCCCTTCGGGAGCTGATCTGCCTCAAAGACCCGGCGCTGCTCAGCCTGGAGGTGCTGGGCTTCATCACCAAGTACCCCGACGCCAGGTAGGGAGCTCTGCTCTCCCGCGAGACGCGGTGGGCACGTGTCCTGCTTGGGCTGGGCCCCGCAAGGTTACGCTGCAGAGCAGGCAGAGACCTGGGCTTCTTCCCCCTCCTGCCTGAGGTTTCCCATCCCATGCTCCAGATTTGAGGGGTTCTTGCAAAGTCCCAGAGGGCAAAGATGTAAAGACAAAAGCAGCTCTGCCGTGGCACTCACCCATCTGTACCCGGTGGGCAAACAAAGCGGGAGAAATCACAAACGTCAGAATTGGCCACACCCCGTGAAACGCCAGAACCAAAATCACAAGTTTTGAGGGGTTATTTTCAGTTTTGAGGGTTTATTTTCAAGCGAATTTTCACATGTGGCTGCTGCAAAGAGCCACCTCCACCCGAGCCTCAGCTCAGCTTCTCTGGGTCACGGGGGGTTGTGGGACGCGATGCCAGGGCCGGTGCCATGGCCCATCAGCGCCCGGGCTCACCCTTTGCTCTCTGCCCAGCGACGAGCACATCTCCACCTTGCTGGATCTGCGGGGCGACGTCTCCAAGGAGGTGCGGCACGTGGTGCTGGAAATGATGGCGCAGCACCCCCAGACCCTCCCCGAGAGCTACCGGCCCATCTTCAGCACCATCCTGGTCCCCGCGCCGGAGCTGCCCTTCTGCCTGCGCAAGGGCAAGTGCGCCTGACGCGGCACCCCACAGCCTGCTCCCCACTCCCCCCACGGACCTACGCACCGCACAGGACATCTGGGCGTGGGGGGAGAACGGAGGTGGCACGTGGCATCCCCTACGCGCAGCACTTTGCGCTGGGGACAGGCTGGATACGTGCCGTCCTCCTCCGGTCTTGCCTCGCTGGGACGACTGTCCCCTGCAGGCTCCAGCTCCTGGGTCAGGAGAAAACGCACCCACGGCTATTTGGGTTTCCCCAAGGATCCCGTCTG
>NW_010247142.1:458-1621 GCF_000690775.1 Eurypyga helias | reverse complement strand
CAGCCTTGCTAGAGCCCGGCTTGCAGGAGGGTTTTAGCCCTGTGGGATCTTCCTCTGTTCTGGCTCAGCCCAGGGGGCTGGTGCTGCTGGGCCCTGCGTGGAAGGTGGAGAGCAGCTCGGCCCGCTCGTCGTGGCTCACAGCCACAGGGAAGGGCACAGGGGGGGTCTCCCCACCCCGGATAGTGCTGTCAACCCTAACCCTAACCCTCAGGCAGGCCCCATCCTGCTGTCTTCACCTGAAATAAAGGCCTGAGCTCTGCAATCGCTCACCAGCGTCCAGGCTCTGCTTCCAGGGGGGCTCGGGGAAGGGACGAGGGCACATGGGTGGCACACCCGGGGGATCCATCCCTGTGCTCAGCATCACCCCCTACACCTGGGACCACCCTGAGAGTGTCACCCAAGGACACGGGGAATGAGGGACATACCACATTCCCCCCACACACCCAGGATGAGGGGGAGTTTGGGATGGACTACACAATCTCCCAGGGTGCAGCCTGGGGGTGAGTCGGGCAGCTGCAGTGGGAGGGGGGGATGCTTAGGTGGGCTCAGTCCCAGCTCAGAGGTGGCCACTGTCCTCCCTGGGGCTTGGGGTGTGCTCCCCAGCTCTCCACACTGGCCACAGCTCCCTGGGAAGGTGTCTGCCCTCTCCAGCTGGCTCTGGGACATGCTCACCTGCACCAGGGAACATGGTTCGAGGGGTGGCCCTGGGCCCTGGGAATGTCCAGCTGGGACCGGCGCTGGCCCAGGCCAGGGCTTCACGGTCACATGGGAAAATGGCCCTGGTGCCAACAGATCTGGAACAGGCCTTGTGCCCACAAGCAGCCCCCCGTGCCCCTCATCATAGCCCTGTGGTGCTCTTACCCCTCCACAGCTCCACAGGCTGCAGTGAGAACTGACACAACTCATTACACCGACAGCCCAAGCACCCCAGGGTGCCTTTTGGCACCACCTTCTCACAGCTGCTGGCACCGGGGGTTGCTTAGGGCAAGGCAGGTGCCAGTTTTGGCCCATCACCGCTGCCCACAGCTGGCAGAAGGCAGCAGGGAGACCTTGCCCTGCCTGGCTATGAGCCACGCGGCTCCTGGATGCTATAAAGCTCCTGGCCCCGGGGCCACAGCCCTATCCTGCCAGGATGGCGTTCCTGTGGGCAGTGGCCTGCGGGG
>NW_010247142.1:0-378 GCF_000690775.1 Eurypyga helias | reverse complement strand
GTGCCAGCCCTGAGCTTTTGGGATCACCCTCGTGCCCCTCTGCCTCTCCCGCAGGCTGTGGGGTGCCTGCCATCAGCCCCTCGGTGCAATACAGCGAGAGGATCGTCAACGGGCAGGATGCGGTGCCCGGCTCATGGCCCTGGCAGGTGTCCCTGCAGGTACGGCATCGGGGCCATGTCGGGGCACCGGGGCCGTGTCGGTGCCCCGAGCACCATGGTGGCATGGCACGGCCAGCCGGATGCTGGGCTTGGGAGGTGGATCGGTCCCCTACGACACCCTCTGCCTGTCCCCAGCTCTTCCTCCCTCCTTCCTCCCCAGACCCGCTCGGGATCCCACTTCTGCGGCGGCTCCTTGATCAACGAGAACTGGGTCGTCACG
>NW_010247141.1:22340-30349 GCF_000690775.1 Eurypyga helias | reverse complement strand
ACCCTAACCATTCTATGATTCATATGTGCTCTTAGATGTCTACTCTATTCACGAAGCAAATTGCTACAGTAGGGTGAGCACTCAAAAAAGTGGTTGTCTTTGTGTCTTTTTTTCAGTGTCCACAGAAGTGGACATTTTTAAAACACATGGAAGTCAGAAGGTATTTAATATAGACCATTAGCCTCCAGTAATGCACATGCATCATTATGAGGTATTGAACTGACTACTTCCCACTCTTGTGCAGACTTCAACAATCATTTCTGTTTAGATCTTGCACTTAAATTACATTTACCTCATCCTTCTGAAGAGAAGGGATTTTGTAAGGGGACTAGACTCTGCTTGTACCTGCTCATAGTTCCTTAATGGAACCAGTATGGTATAAAGAACATCAGTGTACGCTGTTTAATCTGTGTTAAGATGTCCATCTTTCTCAGAGGGAAAGATAGATTGCTCTAATATGCAAAGTTTTGTAATAACAAAATGCCTCACCTAAAATTGCAGCTTAGTTGGTAGATTGGGTAGAAAGAATTATTCCCATGTAGATTCTAACGTTGTATTTTAATAAATGTTTTAAATAAAGGGAAGGCTACTTCCCATGCAGTTTTGCTTTGTTCTAATGAAATATTTACCATGCTGTAATTGCAGTCCATCCCTCAGGCAGAGGAGTACTGCCAGCCATGAAATAAATATTCTACTGTGCCTCAGATGGGCTTTTTGAAAAGGAAACTTCTCATGGTTGGTAACCGTTCTTTGATAATGGCCTGTTCTGATATGACCACTAAGGTTTTTGTTCACCAAATGGATTTTAGAAACAGCAGAGGTGTAAGATGCAGCACACATGATCACATCTTGCTAATCATTTCTACATTCGAAAAACTTTACTAACTATGCCTCACAGAGGAGAAACAAGCCACATGAGTCAAATCACCAAATTACTTCTCAACTGCAAAAGCACTTACTAAAATCATTTCCAAAAAAAATACAAGAAACAATTAAAAAACCCAGGAAAGCTAAAGGTCAATGTGCAGAACTAGAATGTCCTTCCACTGCCATAGCTCTGCTGCTCAACTTAAATCAACTGAGAGCCTAGACTTTCATTGATTTAATGTCCTTTCAAAGCTCTTTCAAAGGCACAAAATCTAATTTAATCATAACAAAGGACATCAAAACAGGCCTGGATTTATTTCCACAAGTGAGAGTCTGTAGTCAATGTGCAATAACACCTACAGTGCACTTATCTTTCAATCACTTCCACAGGTCATTTTCACCTCTTCTACTATTGCTGATACGGTCCTAACATCTTCAGGCTCATGTTAGCCTCAGTTTCCATAAACCAGCTCTAAGTACTCCTGTAAACCCCAAAGAGTTAGAATAGTGGAAGTTCATATGGTGCTGCAAAGAAAGCAGAAAACCTCACAGGAAGTCCTGTACTGCTTTCTATCTCCAGTGCTGATCACAGCTTCTCTGTGGTGGGAGAGAACATGGTGAGGACAGGCAGGGAGAGAACAAGCAGCAGCAAGAGTAAAGCTATTCAGTTTCTCCGTTCCCTCTCCCAGTCCCTGCCTTTCCTTCCTGGGCTTTGATCTAATACTTCAATCTGACAAATGGAAAAGAACAGAGGATAGCCAAGAGGTAGCAATAAATATGCAGCAGCACTTTTCTGCCTTTAGTTTCCACCTTCATTCATAGCAGCAAAATTGCCTCAACATATTCCTCGTTACAGAATGGGGAGGAGGACACTTCATGCCAAACAGAGATGTATTCATTTCCTCTTAAAAGAAAAGATCAGCCTCTCACTTCTGTATTCAGAACTGCATATTTACAGAGTTGTTACATTGCCTACAACCACACTTTAAATATTTATTGCTCATGTGGTTGAAAAATAATGCAATGAGATGACAAGCAATCCTCCACAGATTCTCCCTCTGACAGTATTTCAAGCAGTAGGGGAAGGCACGCTACAGCTGGCTGGCACCTTACTCTGAAAGCAGTTCTGCAGGGACGGATCCTGCCTGGATGCCGGGTACCTCTGCATCTGGGCAGGGGAACACAGGCCTAGGGAGCCCACTGTTTCCCACATCATAGAAAAGACCCACAGGCTCCCAACCCAAAGCAGGGGGAGAGAAAGGAGCAACACAATAGCCATTTCCAGTTTTGAATACGGGCCCCACAAAGGATCATGTTGACTGGGCCTAGTAGGGCTCTTTGACTGCAAAGTCTGTACCAGCCAGCCTGCCAGCCTGGGAGGAGACCTCCTTCCTCCCCAGGTCTCCATGACAGAGACATGGCCAGCAATGAAGATAGAAGTCACAAAGAATGGGAAACATTCAGCTGGCCTGACTTATCCCACAACTCGACAAACATTTTTCTGTCCAGGAACAGCACCAGTGTTATTGGAAATAAAAGCAACAGGAAGCAGCAGCAGGTCTCAAAAGGGCCATACAATATGTTCAAATGGCTTGTGTGTCACCAGTGCCCACCATACCACTTCTGCGAAACCACTGATGTGTTTGTCTGAATTAGAACAAGCACTGCTAAAACAGGCTGAGTCTTAAGGACAGGTCAAGCTTTTTCTCACCAGACACACTGGCTGTACAGTGTGGGCTCCTTCCTTGGTCAAGGATGTCCTGGAAATGGGAATACTTTTTGCCCATTATGCTAACTCTATGAAAGATGGAGTCAAATGCAAAATGCACTTCAAAAGTTTCAATTAAAAATAGTAACCAGGTTTCAGATCAAGGCTTCTGGCTTTTAACCATCTTTGTGGAAAAAAGCAACATCTTAATTTTCCCTGTTTGTGGTGATTCAGATAAACATCAAGCCCAGCTCTATAAGGTGTCCAACCTCTATTGAACTGTCTACTTTACATGATGCATTGTACAAGCATCTTTTAGTAACGAAAGCTCTGAACCAAAGACTGTTAAACATGGGAGATTTATCTTTTTAGAAAAAAGATAAGAGGTACCTGCACAAAAGTGCAGATGCATAAGTAACATCTTAATATATATAACAAATCAGGAAGCTTTCCTGATACTAATTTGATAATTTCTCTTGTGGCTATAGGCAAGAGAAGAATTTTTTTAATATATATTTATGTCTTATACCTTGGCAAGTTCTACACTGGTTCCAATGTGTCTTGTCTGCGTCCTGCATGTATGAAACTCCTGATTTATTTCCATACAGAGTAAGAGTAAGGATAGTTTTGTGCAGACCATGGGTTGCCAGAGGCTTGTTGGCTTCTTCCAGGAAAGATGAAGTCATTACCAGTGAAACTCTGTAAATACAAAGAGTGGAGATCCAAGCACACCATTCATCTCACAAATAGGTGGAGATGGGCCAGCTGAAGTCACTACGAGTATAAATAGGTCTGTTAGCCCTGATGCAGCACCCAGAACTGAACTCTCTGGCTGGACGTACAGGGATACTCAAATAAGTGACACAAATTGCTTCATGCTTTTCCTGCCCTATCACAGAACAGGAAAAATTATTTTTTCCAGTGCATTTGCATTCTTAGAAAATATGCAAGAATGCATAAGCATCATTTATGGTTTTTAAAAAGCTAGAACAAGCAAAATTCTGGCAAGGACCCATAAGGGGTCAGAGACATGCGAGACAGCTGTAGAGAATGGAGATAAAAGCATCATGGGTAAAGAAAGGCACAATATCAAAACTTCTTTATTTCCCAAGTATTGCAAAAGAAGAAACCATCCAAGAAGAACTTATATGCCCCAAAGCACATAGCTAAATACACACCAAAACCAAAAACACTCAAGAGGAAGGCAAATTTTCACATCTCTCATAAATGAAAGGTTACACCAGCCAGCAAACAAGCGTTGAGAGCAGCAAAGGAAACCTTGAAGTCACACCAGTGAGATGGTGGAGGGAGAGGACAAGGGGAGGTGGCCGGCAGTCAGCATTCTGAGCTCAGAAGACGTGCTGTGAAAATGCCGGAAGCAAGTGGGAGACAGGATTTTCTTACTGCTTAAACTAGTTTCCTTCCTTGAGCCTCTACTGTGCTGAACTATTTCTGTTTTACCCCTGAGAACAGAGGCATTCTCAAAAAACCTTTTGTACATCTGACAGAAAGCTGGTATTACTTACTTAGCCCTTTTCTTTTTTTCCTCAGATTTGTCCTTGTTTAATGCCACTGAATTGAACTATTTTATCCAGGTACATAAGGGGTTTCACAGAGTTGGCCGGAGGTGCCCTTACACCCTTTGCTTTGGTGGCATTCCAACTGGTGTAAAGCAGACCCCCTCCCATTCGCCACCCACCACACACTCGCAGGGCAGCAGGCACAGGAGATCCCAATGGCACATTCTCATTTAAAGGAGGAAAAGCCACAGACTTTTGTGAGTTAAACTCATATATAACAGTAAAAAGTGTATTAATAGCTGAAAGTAATGCTGTGGTTTATTGAAGGAAGACTTCGTCTCTTCCGCACATCCCATGTAAACAGGGGAGCCATGAGCTACTTCCACCTTGCATGAGCAAACAACATCAGGGAAGAGCTTTAACAACTTACCTTTCCAGAAGAGTCAGAGTCCTCTTCTCATGGTAAAGGAGGGGGGAAAAAAACCAAAAAAACCCACCAAAAATCCAATGTCCTAAGACACAACTTTTCTTCTGATGATAAATTCTACCAATTTTTCCTTCTCTTTGGACAAAATACTTGGCTTTCTTCCTAACCCAAACAGCTTGATAGTCTGTTGTCTCAGGCTTACCCCTGTAGAACTCCAGGAACAAGGAAGAACAGGGAAATTGCCTTTGCCCCCACCCCAGCTGCCTCCAACGACCTCCACCTGCAAGCCCCAGCCCTACTTGCTCTGAGACCACCTCCCTGTGCTTGTACTTCGTAGAAGCTGGCTTTATCAGTCTTGTTTCCCTGGCATACCGTGCTACCTCAGCACACAGGCTTCAGCAGCATCTCAGCTCTGCCCCAAGTGTAACCACACCTCCCAGGCAGGGTGTCGTCTGCGGGGCAGGTTCACGCTTCAGCAGTTGTCAATGCAGGGCCAGGGCCAGGGCCAGGGCCAGCAGGCCTCAAAGCTGAAGCACCTCTGGCTCTACCCCGACCAGGTGCTTTGGCCTTGGACACGGGGGCAGGAGGGAGTTGTGTGAATCGTTGTCATTGCACCATACCTTCAGGCTGTCGTTTCCAACTCGGACCGCTTTGCAGGGCGGCCGCATTTTCTGTGGTGTTCTTCAAAGCCTTCCCGCTGCCAAAACAGTCACTGACATTGTAACAGTGCAAGGCTGTACCCAGCAAGGGGAATGACAAACAATTGTAGTCCCAGATGAAATACAAAGAAAGATTAATTAAACATGTGTATATAAATAATTATGTGCTGCACAAAGACGTGTGCAAACTGACATTCTACAGATGACTCATACTTCCCTGCTTTTTTCCAGTGTTTCTCTGAAGGCTGCTCTCAGGCACGCGGAGGAGGGGGTGTTTGCTCACATAGCCACGCTGCCGTCGTTAAGAGCACTCGCTCTGATCCCAAACTCCCTTCACCACCACTGTGGCCACATCCGCTGTGATGGGGCACATCAGATCTCAAGACCATCTCCCTAGATCCATGTGTATCTTCCAGAACTTCCCCAATCCCTTGAAATAAATAACAACTCAAAAAGCAATCAGAATCCCAAATAGGCAGATTTATTGGACAGCAGCTTCTTTACAGACTGCTGCAACGTTTGATTAGATTAGCTGTGACCTTGTAAGCATGAAATCAGCTTGATCACCATCACTAGATCTGTAGATTAAGACTAACACTGCAAGAAGAATGGGATTGTGCCAGATAATAAACCAAAGTGATTTTTTTTTTCTAAGCAGCTTTATCAAAAACCTCAGAGGCCTCATTATAAGAGACACTGATGCCCTCAGCCCTTTATTCCATGCTCTTTCTCTATCAATTAAGGATGTAAGGAAAAAAGCATAGACAGCCCTTGCAATGCAGCAATCATTGCAGTACAGATCCATGTATACTGCTTTTTCTTTGGGCTCACAGCATTTCACCCAGGGGCTCTGATGCCTGCATTTCACGCCAAGAAGTCCTGGTACCTTATACCAGCCTGCAAAGAGCCCTCTCTACAGCTGCCTTGGCTCTAGATCTCCCTTACTTGCCTTTTTCATTTCCAGCCAGAAAAGACCTGCTGAAAGGTAACTGTATTATCACTGTATAGTGGGGCTGTATTTCTGGAAAGCTTTAAATAAGGGAAGGAGTGGGGCTGGTAGGAAACACCCCACAGCTGCTTTGGCTGAGGGAAAAGGTGATGTTCAACAGCCGGTGCCATTGGGGGTTGAAATGAGATCAGAAGAGAAAATAGGGCCCTGGGCAAGGAAGGGGTTTTCAATTTAAATCTGAGACACATAAAGCAGTGAGAGCTAGCAATGTTAAGCAAGACTGTTTAGCAGTGATGTTTTGTTAGGAATTGACAGGGCTGATGTTATGAGCCAGGAAACCAGGAGAAGGGAGTTGTAGAAAGGAGGAAAGGGACTGAGAGGGAAATGAATGAGTGCTCTGGGACATTTGTTCTGTTCTTCTATTTGAGAGAAATCCTTCTTTCAGCAGTAATAACCCTCCTGCAAAGCAAATTAGACTGAACGCCTCAGTACGGCTGCAGGATGCTGCCCTGCTCCAGTGAAGCACTTAAACACATACTTTCAAGCTTATGGGCAGCCCAGAAAGCCAGCGGGACCACACACTTTCTTGGAGAGAAATGTGAATATAAATGCTCTGCTGGATTCAAACCTGGGAGCTAGATTCTGCCTTCATCTCCAGTCATGTAACTTTAGTAGGGGCTGGACCAACAGCTGTGAAACACCACCCTGCGTACATGAGAATGCAGTCAAATTCTTACCAAAGGAAAGCCACTGAACTTTTGACTCTTACAGTAAAGCCACTATCTAACTTTTACATAACAAAGCTATATTTTCCAAGGTAGTTTTCAAACAGTGCCTGGATATATGCTGTAGATCCTTCTGCTCTTGCCACTTCTTAGGAAACCATGGTTTCTAAAAAGTGCTTATTTTTTATAGGGATCTATACATTTTGTTCTCTGTGGCTTGAACTGATTGACACAAAGTGACATAGATTTTATTTTTACATCTGGACTATTTCATTTCTTTTCTTAAAACTACTCTCTGCAATGACATACCAACAACAATATTATCATGTAAGACTTGCTGAATAAGAAGACACACAGAAAGAAGAAACCATCTGCTTGAAAGTAAGAATATCCATCTTCTGTAGAAGACACAAGGACAATAAATGAAAACTTACTGATCTGAAAGGGTATTGGAAAGTACCGGTCAGGCTCTGCTTTACTGTTAGCCACACTTCAGTATATCCTCCTGCAAACCCAGCACGGGCTGATGGAGAAACAGTCTGCATGCTCATTGATTTCTTCATTTAGTTTCCAGGCAGTGGAATTACAGCACAGGAATCATTGTTTTCAGACCCTTTGCTGTGTTCTAGGAAGGGACAGAAAGGTATATGAAATTTTTGAGATTGTTTGGTAATTGCAGAGACGTTTCAGAACCAGAACGATTAACTGCATCCCTTCTTTTCAAAGTTAGCAAAATTATGGTATTTTAATAAGATGGGATTTTGATACTCTTCAGGATTTGTGGCATCAAAACAACCTTACTTTTCCCATTATGTTAGATCCTTTGTTTTCAGCACAAGCAACATTTGTATCAATTTAAATGATTACCCTCTTCTATCCTGATTATTCTTTCTGTATTTGATTATGTGTCTGAGATGATGTGAGTATTCCAGCAATTACATGAAGAATTTGTGGGCACCCCAGGCACTGTGGATGAGACATGCTGATATTGTAATTCGTACAATACCATGTCATGAAAGTGCTCACAAGTCAAAGAAGACTCATATAAGTGACTCTTAAAAGCTGAGCTGAACTTACAAATTATCCTTAAACTTACAAATTATCACTAAACGATCTGAGAACTCAAACCCAAACAGAACAAATTTTAGGGAAAG
>NW_010247141.1:0-22309 GCF_000690775.1 Eurypyga helias | reverse complement strand
GCCCTCCCACCCACCCTGCCACATGGAGATGGCAGGTGTCTAGGGAGCACAAGGATGCAGAAACCTGGTCCCTTTTCAAACTCTACCAAAGAGTGAGACAGCTCCTACGGGGAGTAGCTGAGGACTCTGGGCTTGTCTAGCGTGGGACAAGGACTGAGGGACAACCTCATTGTTCTCTACAGCTTCCCGAGGAGGAGATGTGGAGAGGGAGGTGCTGATCGCTTTGCCCTGGTATCCAGGGATAGGATGCGTGGGAATGGTCCAAAGCTGCACCTGGGGAGGTTTATACTGGACATGAGGCAGCATTTCTTTACCATGAGGGTGGTCAAACACTGGAATAGGCTTCCTGGAGAGGTGGTCGATGCCCCAAGACTGTCAGTGTTAAGAGACATTTGGACAATGTCCTTAACAACATGCTTTAACTTTTGGTCAGCCCTGAAATGGTCAAGCAGTTGGCTGATCTGATCGCTGTAAGTCCCTTCCAACTCAAGTATTCTATTCTATTCTATTCTATTCTATTCTATTCTATTCTATTCTATTCTATTCCATTCCATTCCATTCCATTCCATTCCATTCTATGTATAGGAAAATACACATACAGGAAAATAGGGAGAGTGGGGGATTGCAGCAACACAAAACATCCCCAGAGGAGTCAGCACGGTCCCATTCAGGAAGACACCATTTCAGTCTGCTTGAGTCAGAGCAGTGGTGACTGCTGGGGATGAAGGTGACACCAGATGCTGCCAAGGGCACTTCAAAGCTACTGAGACCCGCTTCTCAAACAAGATGTGTTTTGTGGAGGGACAGTGGCACCTTAAAAAATCTCTGGCTGCTTTTCTGGTTTATACTAGGCATTGGGTTTCCTTTTTCAGTATAACATTTAAAAAACACTAGCAAAAGAAAGATGTGACAAGTTTTCCCTCTGAAATCATAACCTGGGCCGCATGAAACAGGACGCTTCGGTACCAGTGGGTAATAGCTAAGCTCCATGGAAGCATGAGGCAGCCACTGACTGTGGCAGGACTTTGATGCTGAACAGAAGCCTTTCAAAGCCCAGAGACACCCCAACCATGGTCCCCTGATGCCCCAGCCTTTGCCATAGTCACTTGCACCACAGCAAAGCCAGCTGAGCATATAACTCAATTAGGATGGGAAAAATGTGCGCTTGCCTCACTCCCCCCAAGAGCGCGAGGGACATCGTGGCCAACAGCCAGGCACGGGGAAGAGGCGGCTGTGTGCTCACAGCCTGAATTTTGTGCCTCTGAAGAGTTGTTACAGAGTTGTCAACGACAAGCATACATCTCACGGCCTCTTGCTTTCCACCTCACTTTACTGCTCACGAACTCGTGGGAGAAGCAGTCTGACGCACAAGAGTTATGCAGTGAGGGGTGGTCTCAGTTTACGAAATATTTATGAGTGGCAAAATATACATATATATAAAAATTGCATTCATTGCTGAATACTTTGCTGATTCGCATTGCAAGTTTTATAAGCCAGGTCTCAGCCTCCTGCAGCCGGTGCTCCCTATGGACTGCCGAGCAGTTTTGTTTGCCCACGGCATGGCATCCCGGGGTGGATCAGCGCTGCGGAGGGAGGCAGAGCTGAGGGCTCAGGATGTCTGGACACAGGCCCTGGTTTGGCCTCCACATGTAGGGGTCAGACAGCTGAGGGAGGAAACCGTGAAACTGAGGCTAAATCACAAGGGTTGTGGGGGTTTGGCTGGCCCTGAGAGATACTGTCTATCTTTGTGAAAGTAAGTGAAGAAATGGGAAAACGTAACTGAAGAAATCAAAGAGTGTCAGGAATCTTTGAAACCTGCTGCCACATACACAAGGATTACTGATGGTTGAGACAGTCTGAACAGTGTAATCCAGGTAGTTTTCAGTGGGAAGGTTCAACAGAAGGTTGTGGGTTTTTTTTCCACTGAATTTCTTTGATGCCAATAAAATTTCAGTCAGGAAAAAGGTGGGTAATGTATCATAGCTTTTTGGAACTGAGTGTTTATTGCAATCTGAAACAACTTTTCAGTCTGCAACTAATTTTCTATTAAGAGAAGGAAAACAGCCAAAACAAACTATGTTTGAAACATATAAAACATTGTCATTCTGTGACAATCTCTGAACTGCTCAGGGTTTTGCTTCTAAACCACAACAATAACAAATAGTGGGTAGAAAAAGTGTTTTCTCCATATCTCTGATGATGATAGGTCACAGCATGGGGAGAAAACCCCCAAGTTTGGGTGTTTTACCACCCAAACACAACAGCAAGGGTTCTGTGTTGAGTCATGCTGGTGTTTGGCTACTGCCTTGCTCTGGTGTTATTTTACACCTTTGCACCAATGGAACCAGGCACATTAATAATGGTGATATTTCAAATTTTGGGAAGTTAATTGCCTGACTATTACTGCCTTCCATCAGTTATAAAGAGCACCAGGTCTGTCATGGTGCACCAAGGGCTGCTGCGCCATGGGGGAAGGTCAGCCAGGAGCTGAGCACCATCTATGGTCATCAGATTTTTTTGGCTTGCTCTGTAAATTGCAAAGGCAGTTCAATGCACTACTTCAAGGGGTTTGACAGCTGAACTCTTTCTTCTAAAACCAAAAGAACCCAATCTTGTAGAACTGCCATACTCAGCACAGTATGGGGGTCACTTGGGGCTGGCCATATGAACAGGCTCGAGAAATGAGAACACCTGTTTTGTGTAAAAGGCCATACACCTTCTAGCTAAGCTTATAGTGAGGTGTGCATAATTGTATGTTGCTGTAAGGATGTGGTTTCCTTCATGATCTTTAAAACAGGAGATCAGTATGTACAGAAAGAGGCTTATAAAACTTAAAAAGCGACAAAAGATGCAATATCCATTTCCTAGTGTTTGCACAGCTCAGTGAAACTGTACATAGATACTGTTATCCAATCAAATAGAAGTATGATAAAGCCACTAATGAGTTAGTGTGATGGCTGATGGCGAATCATATAAAGGAAAATGTAAAACATTCAGCACTGAGATTTTTTTGTAGCAGTTTAAGGAAGTGCTTAATTTCTGATGGACGATGTAGGTTGAATATTCCTCCATTGTCTTGATTCTTTCATTGGTTATATTAGACAGACTTCAGTGTCATTCCCATCAATCATATTGTCTCAAACAGATCAACTGAAAATAAGGTCAATAAGGCAAAGAGAAATAGCTCCTTTTACAGGAAATACAGTATATTTCCCTTCTGATCAGTTGTGTTGTTGTATAGCTGAATTGTCAGGTAATTGTCAGCTAAAGGCCTAAACCTGTAAATAGATATTCATATACATGTGACCATAAAGGAACTTAGTCCCTTAGTCTGAGTTATCTACAGGCACAGTCTTAGCAGAGTGAGCATCTAAATTATGGCTTGGGGTGTCTTATGCGATCTCACCAGGGGTGTAAGAATGACAGTTGTGTGGTTTCACTTTTGAGTTTGAATCTGCTAAAAATGTCTGACACTGTAATATTTCAGCTAATGCAAACATTTCATATGCTTCTCTGATGACATTTGTTTGAAAACGCAGAGCTCTATATGCTGAATCTTTGTCCCACTGAATTCCTTTAGGTTCCAGAAATAATGGCATCATATTATTAAGAAAATACGGATAACAATGTGCACTGGATACAAAGAGAACTACTGCCTATCTTTTCCTGTTCACAGTAACAAATTAATGAAACACTGACAATGTCATCTTCCTTCTTTCCTTATGGATCCAATACCAACATTTTTGGATTAGCCATCATTATAGAAATAAGAATAGTATCTGCAAAACTAAAATTGAATTGATTGGTAAGGCAAAAAAGGCAGCACATAAAAATTGGAAAACATATAGTAAATTTTAATCTGTATCTTAAATCGACAAAACCAGAATTATTTATAAAGCTTTTCCCATTAAGTCTGCAGGAGCTAAAGGTGAGAAATCCCTCCCCTGCTACACAAACACTTTATCATGTTTACCCACCACCAACAGAAATTCACCACAATACCAGTGCTCTTCAAGAAGGTAAGTACATTCTGTGGAAAACGATCAGCCTCCTCTGCACAAACTCTGGCTCACGGTGGCTCCCATCTGCTGGGCCTTGCTAACGATAGTCCATTAACACTTTGCTGCCAGAGACTGACAGTGGCTTAGGCTCTTGTTATGGTGAGACCTCTGTGGTATCATGACCAGATTAAGATATCAGGGCCTTTAACCCACTCTTGAAGACCTGGCTGTGAGAGGTATTTGAGTATAACAAAGTCTCAGCGCCATCAAACAAGTCTGCCTGTGCCTAACTGGTGTCTGAGCCTGCGGAGAACCTAGAGACCAGGTGATAAACTTGTATTTCCCAGGCTACGTAGGATGATGGGAGGCAAAGTGTCTCCATCAGCACTCTGGGCTAGTGGCCTGGTTGTTGTCAGCAAGAAATAGATGCTCCTGTTCCTCTCTGTTGCAGGAGGGACTTTGTTCCCTACTCCAGAAAATTAGGGAAGACCAAAGCTGTTTTTCTCACCCATGTGGAAGGAAGCTCTGCCAAGAAGAGGGTCAGGAATGGTGCATGGATCACCTTAAGCTAAATTTGTACTTGCTGCAGAAGAAGGGATCCCAGTGCTGTGAACACAGCTAAGTACCTTCTATGGACAAAGCAGGATGGCCTTTCGCTCTACAGCGCTCAACTTGGGATCCCGGCTTTGTTACAAAACAGGGCTGTAGGAACCTGTTACAGCCCAAACCCAACTCCTCCCAGTCATGGATACTGTCAGTGAGAGACTACACATGGAGAATCGTGTGCCATGCGCATGGCACTGCACAAGCATATTTTGGGATGAACAGGCACCTTTCTAGGTAATGGCTACACTATGGATATTGTATCATTGGAAACAGTTGGGTACTTTCAACCCTAAAAATTGCCTTTCACTGTCTGAGTCCCCAGGTGAAATGCAAATGAGCAAACTTAAGACTTAAGACAAGGAGACTCTTATTGGATACCAGCTGGTTCATATGTAGATAAATGCATATGGATGCATGTAGGATTTCAGTCTGGTGTGGAGGTTTCCACACCAAACAGGTTTTGTTTCTCTTGGATCACTAGTGGGGAAGGAAAGCTACACTGAGTTTATAAGACCCATTAGGAAAAGACTCCAAATTGGCATGGAAGCAGTGTAAGTTCTTCAGGGTATCTAATGGAAATAAAGGGGAACAGCAATTTTTTGAGTGCATAATGTACTATTCCTTACATTTGTAAATCTTGGTAAATATGTGGATTCTGCTCCAAAAAAGGCAAAGCCTTTCAGTAAACAAGAGATGCTTACATATACGTGCAATGTGTTCTTGGGCTGCCAAAAAGTGTTCTTGGGAAGCGAGCCAGAGTCACTTGGAGGCCTGGTCAGTGTTTGCTTTGGAAGGTTGCTGCTGGAAATTGCTGCTGAAACATTTTCAATGAGGTTCTTTCTTTCAATTAGACATATTTCTTCCAGAAACTTTCCAAGGAACAACAATATTTTCTTCCAAAATACTGGCTGGCGAGAAACAAAGTACTCCAGCCAAGCCTTGAACTATTTAATTAGTAAATTCGCAGTTCTGCCTCCCTGGAGTTTTAATTCAGTTACTTTTTATCCCCATTCCTTTCTCTGGGCCAAGTTCGCTGCTTATGCCACAATGGACTCTGAAATGTCAATGCTCACTCAGAAACGATGCGACCTCCTGACATGGATGAGACCCTGGAGCATTTGCGTTGAGCTCCAGGATATAGATTATATGGAAATACAAGACATTTGGACTTAAGCAATGCTACATGATAAAGTTTTATCATGATCTAACTGCAGTTGTGGGGTTTTTTTTGTATTTGGATGTCTACTGAATCAAAATTTTACCTGTGGGTCGGGCGAGATGGGTCTGGGAATTTAGCCAGTGAAGTATCCCCTAGATTCTCAGACATGAAGATGATTACTACCTGTCCTTAAAACAATAAAAATCTGCCCCACAGTATACCTTTACACCACAATAAAATAAAACAGCATCTTCCAGAGGCTCCCATACTGGGTACACATTAAGAACGGTCCTAACGGATGATAAGCCACACACTGCTGGAGAGGTGCAAGCGGAAGGAGCAGAAGGTAATGTCTTCAAGGCCAGGCTGGATGTGGCTCTGAGCAACCTGGTCTAGTGGAAGGTGTCCCTGCCCATGGCAGGGGGGTTGGAACTAGATGGTCTTTAAGGTCCCTTCCAACCCAAACCATTCTATGATTCTATGATTGAAAAGATTGCCCTGTCAGCCAGCACATGAGAAGATGTATTCCTGTATGAAGACATGATTCCCGAGATGATGAATTTTCAGTGGCTGTTAAAGGAACCAGAGATGAGCGTGGCAGCCCACCTTTCTTCTTTCTCTTGCTTTGTTGTGTGCATAATGTGATTTAAATTGTTTTATCTTCTTTCTTGAAAGTCTTCTCTACCCACCAGAAAACACACCAGACACTAGTGAGGAGAATGTCACCTTCCTGTCCCCTCAGGAAAATATTTCTCCTTCCCATAACACAAACCATCAAACTACATAGGATAATCCAAAAATACAATTATACTCTTAGTTGACAGAATTAAAAGGTGATGCTTTCATATCTTATTAAGATATTGGATATTAATTTCATTCTACTCAAATGAAAACTTGGAAGTTCCTGTCACTAATGAAGTAATATTTTATTTTTAAAACATTTACTTTGGAAACTATCTGTGTTACCTACAAGCCATGCCAAAAATGGAACTATATCAGCTTTTTCCTTGCCACAGCAGAATTACCATTCAGCACCCCTAATGAGAAGTTTTATTCCACTATGTGTGCTGCAGTTACCGACTGTAAGGTATCCGTGACAACTTTGTTACACAGTTAAACATTTCTTATAGGTGCATGCTGAAAACTGCTCACATAAAAAAGCACGAGGGTAATTTGGCTCCAGCTGGCCTTCAGCCGAAAGCAGGCCTGTGTGCAGCTGCCGGGGTAGGCATACTTTCAGATCTTGGTATAAAACATTTCCCTTCCACAGTCCTTCCTGAAAACATACTTTTCCCATATCAACGTTCATGAATACCAAATAAAAGGTAAAGGAATTGCCCTCGAAGGAAACTCATAATTTTTATTTAAATGAATACTTAATGAATCTACTTAAGAAATACTTGCCCCAGGATATTTCCAGAGCTACCCGTGAACAGAAACCTTTAAAATTAAATATTAAGCATTAAACTTTTTATGGAATGGGATAAACCTTTCTTTCTATTTCAGAGTGCACTAACTGCTATACGTGTGGCAGCACGTATAGCACGCGGTTGCCGAGGGCGCGGGGCGGTAAGCACCTGGACCTGCTGCCTACACTAACAGGCACACCCACAGCTGGCAGCTCTCCCCCGAACAGGCCTGCTGTTCGGAACGGCAGAGTACACACAGTCCTTCCGCTTTCTGATCCACCGCTTCGGCTTAAAGACCTTTAGGCGATTTGCAGGGCCTGTCTTGGTGAAGATGCTGGCCTGTGTCTGAAGGAGCGCAGCTGTGACGAGCAGCAGATGTTGCTGCTTTACTTTTGGGGACGGGGGCATTGTATGTTGTTTTACAATGCAGAGCTTTAATTTGTAATATTAATAGAAGCACTTAATAAAATGTCATTCATTAAGCATCTTCATGCCCACAAGATGAGGACAGGTGTTATCATTTGATGCAGAGAGAGGCAAAGAAATGTCAGGCATCAGAGCTCATCTCTTGACTCGGACACTGCTCTTTCCCAGGCTTCCCCTAGAAGACAGGTACAAGCTGCAGGCAGATTGCTTGGGTGCCGGCTGGAGAAGGAGAGGTTCAAGAGAAGCATCTGCAGAGAGGATCCTGCCAGCGCGAGGCTGGAGTTAGCCAGGTGCCTGGAGTGTGTGCAGGTGTGCCGGGGACACGGGCGCCAATGCCATTGCCGTATGCTGTGACCAGCAGTTGTTTAGCTGGAAGAAAAACTGTGGGATGGAGGCAAATATATTTTAGCTTTTTTTTTTTTTTTCAATCAGGATGATCAAGCAGCAGAGTTTGCTAATTCCTTAGAATTACCAATAAATAGCTATAAATTAAAAGCCAAGGTCAGCCTCACTCAGCTCCACTGAGCTGCACCACGAATGTTTCCCACCCTCTCCAAGACCCGTGGACAGCAGCACTGTCCAAACACAGAAGTTCATTCACCCACGCCAGTGTGCCTGGCACCCTCTTCCTGTGCCGTTCTCTGCTTGTTCAAATCTCTGCTCATTTTCTCACCTCTCTGACCCTGTCGTATTTTCATTAACATGAGATTATTTTTGCTCTTTTCTCCTTCAGCCTTCCTATTGGATTTCATTTTAATTTATTTACTGACCTTTCCCTTCTCCTAATGGTTTTGTTATTGAATGTATGACATCACAAGACACTAAACACCTCTGTTTATGAGAGGTGCCCCTCAGGGCTTTCCAGGCTTGCTTTTATATCCTGCAATGAATTTCTGTATTTTTGAGACCAGTCATAGGCCCTGGAAACCAGTGAAAAGCTCATTATTGATTCCAGAGGGACAGGACAGGTCACTAAAATCAACGAATCTCTAGGATCAAACTTTTTAGAGCTCCAGCTGACTTTAATAGCAACCCACCTTGTGCATCTGAGGATGCAATCCAAACCACAAGTCAGTAAACAATTAACTGACCTATTTTTTAAGAGGATATGTCAGAGTTAATGGGCAACGTACTTAGGCAGCTTGAGGCAGAATTGAGGTCTCATATTTTTAATGCTTCATATATTTATAGGTACTGAACTCGGAAGAAAAATGGTGATCATCATCATTGTACATTCCTGCCAGAAATACACATCAGAGAATTTCACTGCACCGACCTCAGTTAAAGCACATGGCAGAGAAGCGTAAAGGGTTAATTATCCTCACATTTAAAATATAGTCCATATTTACAGTCTGGAATTCGCTTAAGCCCCTCACTACAAGCTCTCTTATTTTCTCTTTTCAACTCCATAAATCTCTGCTCGCTTCTCTCAATATAAGCACTTAGAGAGTGTGACCAGACTCTGAAAGCCATAAATTCCGTGAATTTTGCAATATTTTGTGAGATGCCTCAATATTCCTTTCATTTGCTTCTTTTGTTGTTGTTTTAACTATAAATAGAGCCTTCTTTTTGCAACCAGTCTCCAAAGGTCACCTTACAGCGTTTTGCTATTTCCCGTATTAAGCGGCAATGCTTTTCAGCTGACATTCCAACTTCAAGTCATGCATATGAGCATGATGTGAGCTTGCTTCAGACGACAGTGAGAGGGCTGCAAACAAGACTGCCGTATAATTGCTGAGAAAAATAACATCCATTGTCAAAAAGGGCACTTCAAACAAAATTTAGCTGCATGAATACGAGTGTCTCCAAATATTTGGTTCATGCTAAAAATATAGCACATTTATTAAAAATATATATTTATAAACATTGTTATGAACAGACACAGATGTTAAGCACATGAGAAAGGAAAAAAAACCACGTCGTTTAGTTCTCCCACCATTTTATCAGGTTTAGGCAGACCTTGCTCTATAGGATTGTTCTTTTCATGATTGCACCATATGTTCATTCTAAATAAAAGGCTTGTCAGATTCAATGCAAGTAAAAACAAAAACCAAGAGGAAAAAACCATTTGACCTAACGGACACGTGATCTGTGCTATGATGCTATCTTTGAGTTCAACCCTTGCGAGTATACAGTATACATTTTAATTGTATATAGTGTACAGTTTCTTTCTTTCTTTTTTTTTTTAATTGTGTTAAAACAACATATCCCTGGTGGATTTCTTCAAAGCTACAACTTACATAATTGCAGTCAACTTCCCCCAAACCCAAAGGAAGAGGGCAGGACAGAAGAGTTAAGCTTGTTACTGTGTGAAAAAGTCTTGTTAAATTAATTGTGCTTCAGCCTTCGCTGCCTGCAGGCAGTGCTTTTATGATGTGTTAATATAATACACAGTCAATTCTGATTAAACAACTTGTCAATAGTCAGCAGTGTTTGTTGTCACTCTTAATGGCCGTTTCATCTGGTCTATTTGCATGCCTTCTAGTTTACAACGTTGTGTAAATATACACAAAAATTATCACAATGAGGTTCAGAATTGTCCCAATAATTCCAAGCATTGCCAAGATGGTTTCTTCTTTGCTTTCCTTCTCTTGACTGCCTTTATCTTCTTCATTTCCACTAGTGATTACCATCTTGGTGGTCAGTTTCTTTATCCTCCCCTTCAGGATAACCTAGATTTAGGAAGAAGAATATCAAAATGGATTGTTAGTTTGAGTTTCCAAGCGCTTATTAACAGTGGAGTCAATTGTAGAATTTTTGCCTCATCACACTGCATGTTAAGAATTCACTTTTAAAAGATTAATATTTTTTACTAGCTATTTAGTAAAAGTTGGATTGAATTGATAGGTCAGCTATCCTGTAGAATATAAGATGACTTATAATATTCCATAACACTCTGCTGACGTGCCAGCAATCACTCGTAACACACGTAACTCATCTGCAGAATCATTATAAAACTGGTTAGGAACGTACTGGTTAGAAATGTAGAGATGTGACTCCCACCACCATCAGAGGGGACCTGACCTGTGTTGGGGCTGCAGGAGAACATCTTGTCAAGCTGTGGAGACCCTAGGTTTACACTTCAGTACCAAGAAGCAAGATGGTGTGGGGAATAAAATTGGGAAGAGATCGTTTCTTTTTAATAGGAAAAACCACCAAAGACAAAGGCATTTTGTCTCCTGACGAGAAGGAAGACAGCAGTGACTTCCCAATAAATAATTCAAAATAAAAGCAAAACCAAAATAACATCCATCTTGGCTTTTATTTTCCTCATTCTTAATGTACGATGAAAAGTTACTTGCAGTGCAGTGAGGTGAGATGTATCGATCTGCCTGCAGGGAGGATACAGCCATTTCCCAAGCAGCAGCCCCAGCCCCTGAAATGCTTAAAAAAGAAGGTTCTTCGAGTGCAGGGCTAGCCCTGACTCCCAGCACTGTTGAAGCCACAAAGAGTCTGCCTTGGTCTTCCAGACAGGTGCTGAGACCTGGGTAAACACTTGATTGTTTAAATTAGAAATGGATAAATTCTATTTATCTGTGCTTATCTAACGCTGCGAATTCTGCTCTCATGAGCAAACAAAGATGCCTCAGAAAACTGTAAAAGGCAGGCTGGTTTTCCTAAGCAAGATCTGTCAACAGCTGGGTTCAGGAGATGCTCTGCTGCTGTGTCCCAGGATGCAAACCACACCTCGGGATGTTTCTGCTGCAAGAAGTAGCAGTAGGATGGAGTAAAGAATGTTTCCCAACAGCCCCTGCCTATAGGAGGGATTTGGCTGGGGGAGAAATGGGGTACAGGCTCTTCCCTCATTCCTCCCTCCACTAACCCACAGATCAAACCCACTAGATCCCATGCTGCATGGACGTTCAGGGTGGGAAGGGCTCCCCAAGAACTGGCCACAGCCTGCACAGGCACATGTACCCCACCAGCAGGTATCACCAGAGGGGAGCCCTGCCTTGCAGCTCCACTGAGCTCCTGGGCTGCACAGCAAAAGGATGTAAAGGAGTAGGAGAAGTGAGGAATTCCTGCGACAGAGAGAGTGAGAAGAAAACCAGAGGATCCAGACAAAACAACCTGCATTTTGTCGCATCTGCAGGTTGTTCATATCTAGGACAGCAAGTGACTGCTGGCAAATTCCCAGAAAGGGCGTCAAGGTAGAATCCCAGGAGGCGCAAGTGATTAGTGGTGAGTAAGGCAGAAGCGGGGGTCTGCAGAGGTGCCACTGGCCTTTATACTGACACTTGCATTAACATTTAGGTGTTTTGCCTCCGCGTTACCAAGTGATTCAGTGGAAAACAAGAACAAGGCGGTCGGTAACCTGAGGCAAGTCAGCAGAAGCAGGGGGCACCAGGCAGCAGGATACTGCGTCAGACATCAGAGTGTGCTCATCAGCAGGTCTTTGGGGAACCTGCCCCTGGAAAACAAAGCTTCGGAGGCACCAGGCACCTCCCAGGGCATACTGTCTCCTGGTACCCCCCTCCAGTTTGCCCCACAGCCCTCGATCTCCTTGTTCCTCACTGTTCCTCCAGCCACAGATACCTGCAACTCCTCCTGCTAGACCTACCTCTTCTAGCAGCAGCAGGACTTCATCATACCTGCCACTGGCTGGTGTCCCGAGGAGGACTTGGTTCAGCTTTGCACGTTGTGGGTGCCCTCTGTACCATATTAATTGCCCCCATGCAGTCAGTGATATTTTAGCAAGCAAATTGGCTCCAGTAAGTCACAGGAGAACTCCTACCAAAGCCATTTACATTAACCTCACAACCCAAGCGCATCCACTCCATGTGGCATCGGACCACAAACCCACATCCCAGCCTATGACATGCAGTCATTACTTCACCCACAAAGCTGTGAGTCATTTGGATATTCTGTTCTTTTCCCCTTCAGTAACAGAGGTTTTCCCTCTGGCCTAATGTTTGCATTTAATTCTTTTTTTATTATTATTTCATTTTGTTTGTTTGAGAAATCAATTGGGATCACAAATATGACCTGATAAAATCCCAGGCCTGGAATACAGGGATTTGAGAGTGAAGTCCCAGCTGTCTGGTTCCCACAAGAGTTGAGTACCTCTGGCTCCCATAGAAATATGGCCATACCCAAGCATCTTGCAAATCAAGCCCTTCTGGCTCTGAAAAAAGCTGGAGAAGGTACAACGGGTCTCTCTACAGCCCATGGTTAGAGCAGAGTTTCTATTCACATAACCTAAATCCACACAGAGAGCAGTGCAGAGCCCCAGCTGGGGTGAATTTGCCCATGCACTGCATCCACCGACCCTTTTAACTTGGGCACGGTGATTGCACCGCATGCGTTACACAATCCTGTTTCTAGGATTAACGTGAGCAGAGGCAGCATGGGGGCATCTGAACCCCGCCTATTAACACCCTCACTATTTTCTTAATAAATCCAAACTGTGCAGCATGAAGTTAAAATGTCAAACTCCTTCCTGCAGGACACTGTAGATCCTAAAATTAACACTAATCTAAAAAGTAGCTAAATAATTCACAAAAGAAAAGAAAAACCCACACCATATCGAAGGCCAACAGGTATAGACACTGGCTTAGGCAATCCTTGAGTTGTTAATTTTTTGGAAGCTAAGAAAGTATACTGGGGAAGTAACACCACATCCTTGCCTTGTTATTAAAGTCTTTCCCAGGCACCTATTACTGGTTACGGCAAGGGAGGGGGTCCCTGGGATGCACAGTCTCTGATCTGAGGTTGTACAATCACTTTTCTCCTCTTTGCAAGTTCTAATTATCAGCAAGGAGATACTGAGTGGTTTCAAATCCAAATATCGCCAACGTGGCTCAGACTGCCAGATTATTTCTGTCCCACTAAGGGACAGAGGGAGGGAGGTCACAGATTTCACACAGAGTGGTAGGGGTTGGAAGGGACCTCTGAGGTCATCTAGTCCAACCTCCCTGCCAGAGTAGGATCTGTGACTGTGAGGCAGTGAGATATGCTTGGAGAAGCTGGTGAGCGGGGCCACAATGAGAATGTTGTTCCTACAACATGGAGGCAACAGCAGTTGCAAGTTTATACATGGGCTGGCGTACAGTGTGAGTTGTTGGAGGACATCTCTGTTTCTCCAGCCATGCCTGTGTGCTGTACTTGGCTCATGTTATGATGCAGCCTAGGACTGCATGAACTGCATCATTTTGGATGAAACTGAACCCTAAGATGTGCTCCAGGAGCCTTTCATGGGCTATAAAAACAATAAAAGACATTTCAGTCCATAGGAGCAGGGCTCTAGACTAAACCTTGTCTGAAGTAAACCCCTAAAACACATGCGGTGAGCACAGTGGCATCATTAGTTTCCATGGAAGGGTTGCTCCAGTGGGTCCACACTGCTCGCTATTTTATGCATCACTTAAAATATGAGAAAGAGCACAACAGGCTTCGTATTAAGAGGCATTTAACATTCAAACAGGACAAGACTGGGACCAAATACAATTATATTGGTACTTTGCCAAATATAGCACTGTTGAAATCAGGGTAAGCGTTGACTTTGAACTGTGAGGAGGCCAGAATCAAAATTACTTCTCCACATTTGAGGACTGACCTTGGGAGAAGAGGAACACTCTCCTAATGGCAGACTCAACTCTCTTTAACCTTCACAGATCTCATGCTCAGAGCGGTATTTTGGCTGGCTGGGGTTTGTGGGTGTTTTTTGCTACTGGGAAAATAATTGCTGTCAGTTTTAGTATAATTACCCCAATTAAGAAAATAGAAAAGTCTTCTGGCTTTCTGGGTACCTTTTTTCAGCCTTCATTATTTCTCTTCTGGAAATTGATTTCATTTATTTGACATTGTTTCATATTTTTAAGATTCATATGACACATTGCTCCTTTTATATTTTTCTGGTGGGACTTCATGCTTGTCAGAAATACTCCTTTTCCTTACCCAGAACTGCTGCTAGACTGCTGAGATAGGAGGGATAGAGAGCACTAGATCTGCCAGTTCTGTAACAACTATCCTTCTTATTTAATTACTACTTCATTAGGGAAGTGCTTTCCTGTCACTTCAAAGTTATTGTGTTTCCTACTTCATTTTGTAAGATTCATCATTAACCTAACATCATCCTTCTGAAAAGATATGTATTCCAAAAAGCTATCCATGAAAAGATACACATTCCATGTATTCTCCATTGCACAAGGGACAAAAGAACAAAAGAACACAAGGGAACAACAGAACACTCACTACACTATTCATCTCCTTGCACTACTTTTGAATTCTTATACATCTCTGGGAAATCCACCCAGTCTCTCTCTGCCTCCGTTTCTCATTTGCGAGATCCTATGAAGAACTGCCAAGCCTAGGTCAGAAAATGACCCATAACAAAAGTGAGGCCCCGCAGGTACCTCAAAAAAGTGAGCCGCTAATACGAAAAATTTCAAACCCAACAGCGCTGTACAATACACCCACTACCATCTCCCCAAATCTGTGGGACCTGTTGCACATCATTATCATTGCAAAAGCCCAGTGAGCTTGGCAAAGCATTTCCAGCAAAAGGAGATAATCCTCGCTCATCACTTCCCTCAGCGTGAGCAGAGGCTGAGCTAAAGGTGATGGCTTGGTGGCAGGGCAGCAGCAAGCGCACATCTGTGAATTTACTGCAGTATGTTTGGCACGTTGAAGATACAAAGTACATCCCTCGTGCAGTACCTGCCCCAACATATCTGTCAGCCTGTGAATACGCTGGCACCTTGACTTGCTCTTGAAAAAGTTTTGTAATCTTTAATCATTGCTCTTCGAAGTCATTATTTAGGAGCTCCCCAGAGAAGCAGAGCTCCTGGGAAGTCAGAGGAGCAGAGGGCAGTCCGGGCTGTGCTGGGGGCCCTCAGCGCTCTGCCTCATCATCCCGTGCTGTCATGTATTTCCTGGCACCTTGAAAACAAGAATGAAAACTTCTGAAAAATGCCAGGGTTGGATGCTCAGCTGATGCAATGCATCCTCCCTCCCTGAGTTCAGCTGAGCTACCCCTGTTTCCACCAGAGGAGGATCTGGCTCCTTTTACTCAATCTAGCTTGAATATCAGCGAGCACAAATTTTGTATTCTTAATCCATAATCACAGACTATCACCAGCCAAATTGTTTTGATATTTAAACTTGTTTACAGTCCCCAGGCTATTAGTTGTGATGACACATTAAGAGATAAGAGAGCTTTAATTTTCTGAGGATAGTTCCACCCTCTGGGGATAAGAAACATGCAGTGGAAACTTGTTTTGATTAGCAAACTGAAGAGGGCACAGAAATCACGCACAGCAGAGTGTGAGTTCAGATGCTGCTGGAGCTGACACCTTCCCTTATCTCACAAAGAGGTGTTCCAACTACCAAGCAGGGAGGAGAGGCTGCCGAAGGATTTAACCCTGCTCGAACATCACAGCTAAGTGGAGTTCTGTTCCTTTCCTCCTAACAAGTTTTTTTTTTAACCTCATTTTCCTCCCAGGGCAGACTTGGGAAAGCTGGGTGCCCAGCTCAAGTCCTGAACACCCCCCAGGCAAGGTGCTGAGCAGGCAGATAGGCGGGTACTGAGCTGCTGCCACAGGCCTGTGGGAAGAAGGCAAAGTTAGCACCCACATTTGTCCTTGTTAGAAGTCCTTTTTCTAAGGATTATATGGGCATATTCTCATTCCTGTGAATACCCTGTATCCACTCATGATCCTTGTGCTGTTTGGATTGGGCAAGTCCCCTCCTAAACTCCAGTAACACAATGTGCTGTCAGCGATCAGTCAAGATCCTCCTGGGAGAAGTACTAGTGGGTGCAAGGACACACATTTGCGTTTCGATTTCACAGAACTGAAAAGCACCATATAAATGCAGGATAAGGCCAAGAGAAGCTCTGGGGCCATAGGAAGCTTCACTAAAAGCTCATTGAGACACAGCAGCTTGCACAGGCAGTGCAAAGTATGCGTGAATAGCAGATGGACTGAAATAGAAAGAGCAAAAACTAATACACAGAAAAAATCAGAATACCTGAGAAAAACGAAGACCTGCCATAAGAGAAGGCAGAGGGAGACAAGGAAAGGTGCCCAGGGAGTCTTTCATTAGGGAAAAAAGATCAGAGAGAGCAGAAATGTGAGCCAGGTTCAATAACTCCCCAGCAGTGAGCAGAGAGACCAGCGCCTAAAGCAAAGAGATGTCTCAGCGGAGAGAGGACACAACCGCTTGTGTAGTCCTCAAGCAGGAAAATAAACCCACGTCAGGCTGCTGCTATGCTGGCAGGTTTTAGTCAGTGGGAAATACATGCTATTTATAGCACTACAGCCAGGATTTTTCCAAAGGTCTCAGCAATGTGAGACCTCCTCTAGAACAAAGGCAGGCACTTAGCAGCAAAGAGGTTATTCTGAGAGGGCAGAATTCAAATAAGTAATGCATTACAGGGCTCATCCTGCTCCCCACCATGGGGCTGATCCAGCTAGTTCTGGCAGCAGTCTTTGTCCCCCAGGCAGCTCAGAACTCCGCTCAGAGGAGGCAAAGGACTTGCAGCCAGTTTTACAGTTTTACATTCCTTCTTCTCATCTGTATCTCTGGGATCATGCACAACCCTGAAATGCTCAGGATACCTAACCTCTATTATAAAAAGACCAGCTATTTTGAATACAACTAGCCTACCTGAGAAGCAAAGCTATGATCTGTAGCAGCATAATGATCCTTAAATACCAGGATATTACTACAGGCTCTCCTTTACCTGCCTCTGTGCAGACAGTGCTATCCATAGACTCACACACAGCCTTTGGCTCTTCCACTTACAGCAAGGTCTCCCATTCCAGCATTCATAAGGATTCTCGAGTCCTAGTTTACGAAAGAAACCAACCTGACCGAAATGACAGTAAGTCACCCTTTAAGCCATAACCCCTCCCCTTTGATACGAGACGCAGGACAAAAAATTGTTATGGATCAAAATGAGATGTCTGTAAAACACAACTGGAAGCACTTACAATTCAAACTCCAATTTTCACAAATCCAGAGGTGACGAATCTCCTGGTTTGTCCCAAACGGTGGTGAAATTGCAGCATAATTCTTGTTGGTTTAAACTGGCCTATTTTGTGTTTGCAATCCATTTCCCTGATACACAGCACTGTGCTTGGTTGCTCGGTGCTAATGCTCAGAAGCAGAAGTGTTTGATGCTGGGTTGGTACTGCAGCACACCATTGCTGTTTTCCTTCTTTTAAATACTCGGTATTTCTTTTCAGACCTTTTGAATCAAAAGAATATTTCCTCTCTCCCACTATTCCCAAGATTAACTCCTGATATCCTCTATGACATGCTCTGTGTTTATTTGGTTCGCATGAATCCCTCTGCGATGCGTGCAAATGCACTGGTTCTAAAAAAATAACTGATGATGTGTGTGCTCCATTTTCAGACAATTTACTGCTCTGCTGCAATGAGCAGTTAGTGCTGAAAAAGTTGCATATTGTGGACACAATAATGGGGAACAGATCTCTTGGGCTCCCTCTTTATCAGTGTCTGCTGTGCCCCATCCTGCAGAGCCCGAGGGGCTCCTGCCTGCAAAGAAGCAGCTGCAATGGGGAAGAGAAGAACCACCAAACACCAGCCCCAAACAGGTATTTTCTGTTTCACTGCTGCTCCTTTCCCATGAACAGGGAAAGGACAGGCAGAGCTACTGACAGTGGAGATTTCCCAGAGCTGCCACGTGACATGTCCAGTAAGGGCCAAACACACTGCGGTGTTCATGGGCAGAAAAACAGCCAAATGGAGCCAGATCCCTGCCCAGCTGCCCAGGTGTCCCCCTACCATTAGCTGATGCCAAAGATGCACAGCACAAGGAATGCATACCCCACTGTACCGGAGTCAAGAAATCTGCAGGTCCCCCAGAGGAAACACCTTTGGGTTTAATGCCCCTTCTTCTCTAAATTTGTCTAATTGCCACTTGAACTGATGTTATTTATTTTTTTCCTATACTATGTCCTCTAGCAATGAGCTCAAAAGATTATTAAGGGACATCTGAAAAACTGCCCACTTGTTGTTTGAACCTGTTAACTTGATTCCTCATTATGTAATTCGAGAAACTGTGGGCAGTCGGCTTTTATTCCGCAGGCTATCTAGAATGCTGTTTCTTACCATATATATCGCTGTAGTCATCTTTTTTCCAAGACTGAAAAATCCTGGTCTGCTTGGTTGTTCCTTGCACAGAAGCCATTCCATGCTTTTACTTATCTTTCTTGCCTTTCTCTCTGTCTTTTCTGGTTATACAAGGGGTTTTGGAGCAACAAAGGACAAAACCCTTCTGAACTTTGGGTATTAATGTAGACCCTGTGTGCTACACCCTCTGGAGATGTATTACCCTTAGTGCAAAGATTTTATAATTTATACATAGCAAGGTTGGTACAAGAGACACCTTTCATTCAAAAGGAAAAAAAAAAAAAGGAAAAAACGAAGTTTTCTCTTCCTCCCACACCCCAGAAATTATGCTAGAATAAAGATTTGAAGTTTGAAGGCAGTCGTCCTCTTTTGCCTGTCTTTATTAAGCTTAAAAAGAACAACAAAAAAACTCTACAGTGAGCACACCTGGATGCTGTTGTATTCAGATTAAAAAAACCCAACTGTTAAAAGCCTTAAAATTTTCATTTTTGACCAGATAAAAGTAGCATTAACTGAAACAGCTACATGGAAGAATGAGATGTTAAAGTATCTCTTTTCATCATTTCAGATCTCAGCAGCTCATTTTCTATTTCAAGGGCATCTTCAGGGTTGTCTTTTAGGCGCTAAAAACCATTGAAGCCCGGTAAAGGAAAAAGTACAATACGCAAGTCTCGGTGAACGACAGGTCTCCGTTATCTGCCAGGAGGCACATAACCTCTGTCATAAGCAATTTGAAGATCTGCCCTCACCACTGCACACTGGAATGGAAACTAAGCTGCTTCAGAAAACATTTAAGAAATATTAAAAGATAGAAGAGTGACACAAATTTGTATTAATTTTTTGCTATATCATATGTCTAAATTCAGCCAAGGCCAGAAGAGAATTTGGCCAGTGAAAGATTGAACTACCTTTACCACAGAAGTGACCTCTCCTTACAAAACAGATGTGTGCCCAAAGAGCATCCAGAAGCTTGAGGAATATAATACTCGAGCTTCTCTAGAAAGGAGCTGTTAGAAAAGAATTAGTTTGTGGGTACAACAATCTAGAAAGCCAAAAATCTCCACTTTTACTTCCAGCTGTACCTTTATTCTAAACATTAATTGCAGCTAGATTAAGGGACACTGCAAATAATTCTAGGGAACTAACACTTTCTGACTGAGGAAAGTTGCATTCAGGATTCTTTAACACTTTTAAAAATTGTAACCATTTGGTCTGAAATTATGCATGCCAGCCAGTTGTCTTATTTTCTGGGAAAAAAATTACCCAGTCATGCTGTCTATAGTAATGATGCTTGGAAAACAGTTGTTGTGTTATCCATATAGAAACCTGGCAACCTTACTTGTAAAATGCTCGAGCATCTTCACTTTTAAAGCAAGGATTGCATTCTCAATTTTATTGTAGCTGAGATGGCCTGATAAAAGTGCTGAAGGTGGTCTTGTGCATCTGAAAATGCATTTATTTTTAAGTGAATGGTTTAATAAAAGAATTTCCCTTAATTTTTTTCCTGTTTAACTACTCTCTTAGCTCAAAGGGTCTTTGCAGCACTTCAATAGGCTGAAGTGACATTGACGGTTGTCGATATGAAAATTTGAACCGCAAAAGGTTTTCAGTTTGCTTTTCAAAAATTAATTGTTTGGGTTTTAGTAATTAATTTGCAAACACCACCCGAAAATGGACAATTAAAGGTGACACAGGATTAATTCAGCCTCCTTCTGTTCATGTGCTGTCAGGTAGGTTTTAGCTAAGCACTATTCTGTCCACCAAATTCCAGCTTCAGTCAGACCACAGTGCATTTGCCACAGAAGAGGAAGGTAAAAAGGCTTTTGCTTCAGTATTTTTTGCAGAATTTAGAAGATGGCAGGAGAGCCTGAGAAAAGGAGCAGCAGCCTTCTGTCTGCAGGCATGAGATGTTGCCCTGAGGAATGGGAGGACTCATTCACACCACATATTTCAGAGCTGCTCCCCTGTCCTGCATACTTCATTGCCTTGGTGCCTGCCTTGGCCCTGGCGTATCTGAAAGTCATGAGCACTGGCCATGGCAGTGGAAGCCAACAGGAGCTGCAGTATGTGCTGCCAGGTACTCTGAAAAAATTACATCGGCACCCACAATTATGGATATTTGTAATCTTACTCTTTTTTGCCTTAGGTTACCAGCTGTACTAGGCAGTAATGGTACCCAGAATTGCTATTAACATGTTGCAAATGCAAACAAGTCAGTGTTTGCACATGGCAAAGACCTGCACGGTGGAACACACTGGAATGCCCCATCGGGAAATGATTTTGCTTTCACAGCAGAGCCTGAGCTATGCATTGAACAGTGGAAGAAAATCAAGTATTGAACTCACAAACTGTGTCATCTATTATGCGCACCAAGCGAGACTCGGATCCAGGGCAAAAATAGTCTGTGACTGATGCACCTGTGCAAGGTGACAAATTAATGGAGTAGAGACAATTTTACTTGCAGCATTTCTTAACTCCAAGTGCTGAGCTGTGCAACCTTGATAATGTTCTTTTCACATACTGTTTTGTGTGTAATTATTACCTATAGCAGCCCAAATTTAAAAATAGAGCATTTCCCTATCAAATGCCTCTTTCAGGTCACAGTTGCAGCTGACTCTTAAAGGTGCCAATAACCTGCAGCTCACGCTGAAGGCTACTGGCACTGTGACAGCAACACCATCCAAACTTTGAAAATTGCTAAGCCTCTTTCAAAGTCCTGGGATGAGCATTTGGAAACAGAGGCAGCTGAACATCCCTGCCGCTTTTAAAATACTAGACCTAATAAGATAAAATAACAGATGATTTGAGGGAAGAAGATAGTTTCTAAAACAAAGTTATCAAAGTAGGATAACACTCCAGGCAACCAACTCCCACACCTTTTATCATCATCATTAGTCATTTATATTGCAGCAGCATGCGGCAACCCCTGCTGACGCCTGGGCTAGAAACCAGACACAGATAGCGGGAACGATGCCTAGCCCGAGCAGCTCACGAAATTACAACAGCATGAAGCGTGGGAAGGTGGGGTAAAGCACAGAAGGTTGAAGCAAGTTGCTGAAGGTCAATTTGCGTACACCCAGCACCGCCGGGAGAGCTAGGCCCTCGATCCAGGGGAGCACCTGCCCCTTTGGCTGGTGCTCAGAGCAAACACGGTGTGTGGGAGGGGTGGCAGCTCCACTTGCGCAGGTCCCACGCTCATGGGGAACCGGCTGGCTGTGCAGGAGTAGCACATTTGGGAAAACACGAGTGAGGTGACAACTCTCCTCTTCAGGGCTTGGGGTAGAGTTCTGTGGGACAGCAGAAAAGTGGTATTCAAGAGTGAAAAGGTCACGATTAACTCACCAAATGCTCTGGCAAGGCTATCAGGATGGGCAGGGAAGAAAGGAGTATAGGAAGGGCTAGATTTCCTAGCCACTGTGCACTGGCACGTTGCTGTAACAAGTGCTTGCTGATGCAAGTTGTGAATATCACGGAGTCACAGAATGGTTGAGGTTGGAAGGGACCTCTGGAAGACACCTTGTCTAACCCTCCCATCCTCAAGCAAGGCCACCTACAGCCAGTCACCCAGGACCATGCCCAGACAGCTTCTGAGAATCTCCAAGGATGGA
>NW_010247140.1:1658-2224 GCF_000690775.1 Eurypyga helias | reverse complement strand
CAGCACGACCCTCCGGGCTACCAGCTCCCCCACCAGGGAAGAGCATCCAGCGGTCGGTGACCGGGGCCGGGGAGAGGTAACGCTGTGATCAAACCTCGGGGAAGCCGGAGGGCGATGCCGTTCCCGGGAACCACGTCGTGTTCCCGCTTCTTCCTCAGGAGGGGAGGGCCCCAGGGGCGGGCGCGGGAGGCAGAGGGAGCTGTGGGGTGCAGAGCTTGGGGTGGGCAGGGGGTGCTGCCGGCCAGCCCCGTCGCACCCGGAGCATCCCAATAGGGATCCCGGGATACCAGCTCGGCACCCCAGAGCCTGATGCCCCACGGCCACGCGCCCTTCGGTGCCCGGAGGGGCTCCTGTGGCATCCAGAGGGATTACATATCCATCATTCCCGGGATTCTCTGCCAGGAAACGAGTTCTTCCGGCAGGAAAAGTGAGCTGAGCCAGAAGAAAAACGCGCGTACGATGTAAAAAAGGGACGGAGCAGTTCCGGTTTGTGGATGCTGAAATCCGGTTTGGCTCCGGCAAGGGAGCACGGGATGGGCTGATCCAGACCTGCCCGAGTGGCTCTG
>NW_010247140.1:1101-1531 GCF_000690775.1 Eurypyga helias | reverse complement strand
GGCTCCACGCCTGTGCCGATCGCTTCCAGCCCCGGGAATGACTCCGCCAGCACGTGTTGTGGATTCCTTCGGGGGAGGATCAGTCGCCAGACCCACAATCCAGGGATAGCAGAGATGGAAGAGGCCTCCTGTGAGACCCGGCTTGGGGATGGCACTGCCTACGTGGGATTAGGATCCGCAGAGGAATTCCGGACACTTGGCCAAGGTCGGAGGAGGTGGCGCCGCAGCAGATGCCGGTCCCGCGGCCCAGGAATGTCACCGGGAACCAGCCCAGGCTTCGTTTTATCCTGATATTTGACAGGACAAGGGGTGACGGGTTTGAATGGGCAGAGGGAGATGGAGGTGGGACATCAGGAAGGAATTCTTTCCGCAGAGGGAGGGGAGCACTGGGACAGGTTGCCCAGAGAAGCTGTGGATGCCCCATCCCTGG
>NW_010247140.1:609-842 GCF_000690775.1 Eurypyga helias | reverse complement strand
GCCTGCTCGTCCGGTGACCAACCCAGGAGCCATCGGTGCTCAGCCCTGGATTCCCACCGGAGCCGGACAACGCCCTGCGGCTCCGAGGCTGCTCTGTGCTCTTACCTCGGTCCTTCCCGTTCTGCATCCGTTCCGTTTCTTCCTCATCTTCTTCCTCTGCTTCAAGAAAACGAGAAAAAGAGAAAGGAGACATGAGACAAGTGTTCGGGAGAAGAGCTGCCTGCGGAACCTCC
>NW_010247140.1:0-495 GCF_000690775.1 Eurypyga helias | reverse complement strand
GCTCCCGTCTAAGGGACAGAAAGGAAAACGGGTCCCGCTGCAGTGCAAGCCTTGGCGGGTCCCTCCGGCGTCGCCCATCCGAGGTGTCCGGTGCCGGCACCGCTGGGGCACATCACCGGGGACAGGCTGAGTCCAGAGAGACGGGCCCCCGCTTCCCGCCGGAGAGCTGGTGGCTCCTTATATCTGACACCGGTTAAGCTGGGAGAGAGCTGATGGCCAGGCCCGTGTTTTTGGGACAGAGAGCGGGATTTACGGAGCAGAGAGTGGAAGGTCACGGTCTTCCACAGACGGTGGCTCGGGTGTCCCCACACAACGTTTCAACCGAAGCAGTCGTCGTGGTGACGGGCAGCGCTATCGCCTCCCGTGCCACGGGGAGCAAGGGAAGGGAGAAAGTCCTACACCAAAGGCACAGTTTGGAAAACCGAAGTGGTTTGGATTGCTCTTCCAAGGGGGATCTTCCAGACGATCGCTCTTCGCCACCCAGCGACGGTGACC
>NW_010247139.1:0-14323 GCF_000690775.1 Eurypyga helias | reverse complement strand
CTGCAGCCGGGGGGGCGCGGGGGCTCTCCCGCAGCGAGGGAAGAGGAGGAGGAGAGGCGGCCTGCTCCCTTCTTCTGCTTTACCTTTCTCCCTGCCTTACCTTCCGCGCCCTTCTCCATTTTCTTCTCTTTTCTCACGATGCTGCTCTATGCCCTCCTCTCCACGAGGATCGGTTTCAAAACAACATCCAGACAGAACAAAGCTGGGCCGGAAGAAAGTGAAACTCGTACCCGAGTTTGAGTTTGTCTCCCGGGAGATGAAGGCTGGATTTGCCCGTGCCCCTTGGCAATCCTCCGCAGCCGCTGGAGCTTTGCGTGCTCTTTTTGAAACACAGCGATTGTTGCTAGAAAGGAGGAAACGGCGCGTTTGCTGTGGGTGTCCCCGAGGTTCTTGGCGCAGTTGGTTCCGTTAGGATGGTAATTGCTGCCACTTCGGGTGGAATGTTATTACATTAATTGTTATCTACCGTGTTCTTATAAGACACTGCAGAGTAGGGGGGAGGAAACAGTGCTTTTTCTCCGTGGTAATTTTATTGTAGCAAAACTCCTTAAGGACTAAATATGTGCAGCACCTTAGTGAAATAACTTTTCATAGCGAATTGAAATAGTTAAAAAGTGTATATTGCAGAGGTTCTTACTTATTGCTTGGGTATTCCTAGTAAACTAGATTTCTCCGTTACTGTTTTGCAGTTCATTGTGTCCCTTATATGTTTATCAACTGCAAAACGTTTATGGAGCGTATTATTATAGAATGCGTAAGTGAGAGCATTTTTGTGTTGTTAATTATGGTAGAATTTTTATGGAAGTCCTTGGAAGGTCTAGTTGTGTAAAATGCAAGCGTGAGTTTTCAGACTTGGTGCCTGGTCAGCTTACACTAAATTCGCTCAGCTCGATGGAATGAATTGGGAACTTTATTGTGGTCAAAAGTGTAAATAGCATTTTTTTTTAAGTTAATTTTCTTTTTTCTGGTACTTTATTTTACTGTAAGGTCTGGGAAATCTGTTATTTCCAGGGTTTTTTTTAAATAATGTGGGTCCTATTGAAGCTTTCACCATAAGCTTGCGATTAGCTGGTACATTCTTTTCAAGGATGGTTTCATTGTGAGATCTCGATGTTGGTTGTTGCAGTTGCCTTCTGCCATCATTGACTAATACATACTGCCGATTCTTTCCCAACCAATGAGAAAATGAATAGTAGTAACTTTGACATACCACATAAATATGATGATATGTCATTCCTCATACTGGTTATTGTCTCCAAGTGACACAAAAATACATGTAGAGAAGCTGATGTGGTTAAGAAAAACCTCTCTGAGGCAGTAGTTGTTCCAAGTATAGTTAACGGTTCTGTTCAACAGTGGAGTGCTAAGGTCTCTTAAAGCCACCTCTATGAAAAAGCTATCCTAAGGGAATGGTTGCTTGCTCAAGTTCTGTTCTATTTGATGTGGTTGTAAGTATCGATTATTCTATGGAAATGAATTTGTGTGACTGGCTTATTCTCATACTGCTTATTTGGATGTCTCAGTTGACAATGCTTTTGCAACATGCAAACATCAGGAGTTAGGTGAGGTACTTCAATAACAGTAACTCTGGGATCCTTCTTTTCACTTTCTGCCCACCTCTGCTAGTGCATTCTGCATTGAGTCGACTAATATGTGTCACTTCTCAGTTTACCCTTTGCTATGGAGTTATGCTGAACGCTGGTTTCAAAATGCCTGGCTGTATCTTAGGCATTTTGAGTCTAGAGTGTTTCAGGAAAGCCTAGTGTGTTGCTTAATGAACTGCTCAAACACCCTTTTTTCCAAAGCTATATGCATCCTCTACCAACCGCTTCCAGAAAGAGCGGTGGTCATATGGATTGTAGGTTTCAAATTTTTTTTTTAATTGATGAATGTTCTGAAACACCTTAAATAGTGGGAAAAAACCCCATATATTTGTGATATTCTAGGTCTGAAGACTTGCGCCGTGAATTTGGTCGTTATGGGCCTATAGTTGATGTATACGTTCCACTTGACTTCTACACTCGTCGTCCCAGAGGATTTGCTTATGTTCAATATCCTTTCTTCAGATGGCTGATTAGTGAGGGGTGTTGAAGTTTGAAATTCAAGTTTGTGTAAGAGGTAACACATCTAAATGAAAAAGCAGTTTACTTTTGTGTTGTATCTAATAAGTGTCTTACATTGTGGTGTTTCATTATTTTTGAAAATTAACTTCTCTCAATTGTTCTTTGCCTTTTTGCAAAACTTAAGTCCAGTAATATAAAAGCTTGCTGTGTCACTGGAATTAATACTATATGATTTAAATGAAAATTTGTCACTGACACAAAGTTGTCTAGCACATTATTATTATCAGTGGTATGTAAGTAATCTTGTGCTTAGCAAACTGTGGCTGGTATTCATTGTTAATTATAAAATGGAAACTGGAATCACTTGATCAAAATCAGATTGTATAAAAAAATGAGGTGAACTTCTTTCTTTAATACTGTCCCCTAATTTACTGTCCTCTGTTGTTGCCTCAGAATGTAAAGCTGTACAGTAATGGCGACCCCAAAGAGAAAGCATGAAAGAACCTTTAGAGTAGAGTTCAACAATTAAGGCAAGTAGACAAGCCAAAGACCTCTTAAGGATCAGGCTTGAAGAGAAGGGAGAGTTTGGGAAAAGAAAAGATAAAGAAAAGCTGGAAGAAGGACAAGCCATAATGGGAGACAAAGCTTCGCTTTATCCACAAAAGGGGGAAAAGGTTGTTTTTCAAAGTAAAAGATAAAGCCATCTGTCATTTTTGGCCAAGCATCTCATGACAAGTCCTTCTGACAAGCACTTAAAGAGTTAAAGGTCAAGATGAAGTTGAATGGTGGCCAAGATTAAAGGAGTCATACCTGATGTATCCTACAGAATAACAGTTTTTCTTCTGTTTGTCATGTAAGCAGTAATTTGATGAATGATTCTGGTTTAGTCCATTGACAAAACCTGTAATATTTCTCTTGTGAGTGCTATTGTAACTGTGGTCTTGAATGAAAGTGAATTAGTTCCTGGTTTTTCAAGATACATACCTATAGGACAATAGTTTAGTTTCTGCATAAATGATGCTGCTGATGACCTGAGTTGCCACAGGAGAAAGGCAGTTCATTCCTTCAGGTCACCTAGCTAGAAGAAGGTGTGTGAACTACATTAGTGGTCAGTCTTGCTGATCAGAATTAGTAATGTCTGTTTCTGAACATCTGACCTGACTGTCAGTGTAGGGGTTTTGGGGCATGCTTTTATCTCAGACTGCTGAAGGTCTGTCTACATGTCCATGGCATTACATAAGCTAAACTTAAAATCAGTTGGGGGAAAAAAGAAAAGCTTTATCCCAATTCTAAAATTAATAGACACAGGTTAATTTTTACTGCTGGTGTGCCTAACATAATTTAAGAACTAGGGTTTAATTTTAGTGAAGTCAGTGTAGTGGAGAGAACTGAATGACCATTAACATATGTATTTTGAAAAGGATACTACTTTGGGTTTTTTTCCTTGCATAAGTACAAGTGGGAGAAGAAAAAGTTAGTATTGTATAGCAACTGCTTGCTGATGGATAAGTTCATGGTCATATTATCAGATTTTAATTTTATTCTAGTTCTCAGATAGCTGGTGGTTAATTAAAAAATTAGTAGTGTGTACTGTAGCATTACAAAAAAAAAATCCAAATCAAAACTACAATTAGAAAATAACTTCCTTTTTTTTTCTTATTTAAAATACCCAATGTGTAAACTGTTCAAATTCCCAAGTACCTTAACACTCACCACATTTGAAGATGTCCGTGATGCAGAAGATGCTCTCCATAATTTGGATAGAAAGTGGATTTGTGGTCGGCAAATAGAAATCCAGTTTGCACAGGGGGATCGTAAGAGTAAGTATCTTGTGTGTATTTCATTCCAAATGTGATTTTAGCCGTAACATTCCGCGCCAGGCAACAGTAGGTGCTTTACCAATTTTTGTGATATGTTCGTACTTGTACATAAATAGTATGTGGATGTTTTGCTTCTTATCCTGTAACTATTATGACTCAATTTAAACCAAATAACTAAGTATAGCAGTCACCACAGTCTGATTCTTGCTGCTAGCTGAGAATTCTTAAGAGCTTTCACTGCAGCTCTACAAGCTTTCTTTGCTGAAACCCACTGTTGAAAATTCTTGCTGTCAAAATGAGTAGCCCTGTTTTAACTTATTGCGATGTTTATGTTGCATTGAAGCGTGTTAGTGATTCTGTGTTGACATTTCCCAGTACAGCCTTATTTCCAGGATTGAGGTAATGTCTTCATTTTCATTTGGCTTCAAGATAAAAGTCAATTTTGGTGTATCTCAGTTCAGCTTGGAACAGAAGTCATCTTTTCTGAACAGATAATTGTAAAGAGAACAACATCTTTTCCAACTGTTACTCGTATACATATTATTAATAGATAGATGATATTAAATAAAGCATGCTGTTGGTAAACATAACACATACTTGTTGATCTGAAACAGGACCATGATACTCAGTGCAGCTTAGGAGTAAAAGCACCTTAAAAGATCTTTCAGTTAAAGCTATCAAAGAAGCAGCCAAACTGTCCAGATTTCCCTCAAATGCACACATTAAACTTTTATTGAAACCAATGGAAACTACATGCTCTGCAGGACAAGCTTCTGTCCTGTTTATAAACACTGGAATTTCTTTCAGTTTCTGAAGAAAAATTAACTGATTCTACCTTAAGTGTTGTGAACAGCAGCACTTAAAACATAAACTGTGGCCCTTTAGAACAGACAGTGTTCATTACTGCATGTGTTTAAAATACTTTGAGCATAGATTCGGGGTCTGAACGAGATTGGGATTTAATACAACAGAAAGATAGTTGTACTGCTTAGGGAAAATACAACAGGAGACTAACAAGTTCATTCTTAATTATTTTAATGATTAAGCTGCAGCGTGAATGTGCATCGTTACTGGTGGGGGGTACTTTAAGAATGGAACTCCTTTGTGTGGCATCCACTGCTGCTTCTGCATAATCTGTCTTTCAGTTATTAAAGGAGGCTGTGGATTGGGTGTAATGTGTGGTGCTGTGTAGTCAAGAGAATGGATGTTTAATTCCCTGTTAGCTTTCACTTTTTGGGTGAATTCAGGAACATTAGAATGTTTTGGTCATGGGTTTGGCCTGTTGTACCAGTTTACAGGTGGCCTGAAATCGCCTTAGTCCTCTCTTACTGTTTTGTTTAAGAGGAATTTTTCCCTGGATTTCTAATGCCCACCAGGCTGCACTGATTTTTGTCCAGTTGCTAAAGCAGCCAAAAGCTAATGGCATACAGCACCCTCTCATCTGTCCTTTCCATAAACACGCCTGCGAGAATAGTGAATTAGTCTTTCTGCTAAATACGAAAGGTATGGATTAGTAGTGTCACTGAAGGGAAAGTAGGGTATCCTTTTTTAACTTAAAATGTTAAATATTTTGTTTTTTACAGCACCAAATCAAATGAAAGCCAAGGAAGGGAGAAACCTATACAGTTCTTCTCGTTACGATGACTATGACAGATATAGGCGATCTAGAAGTCGGAGTTACGAAAGGCGACGGTCTAGAAGTCGTTCTTTTGATTACAGCTATAGAAGATCATATAGTCCCAGAAAGTAAGTGTAGTGTGTGTTTGGCTTCAACTGCACAGCAGTCTGTTGGAGGAGAAACCCCACACTGACTGTTTGTTAAAATTTTGAATAATCTTTTTCTAGCCTCACTTTGTAATTATTTGTGGGGGTTAAGTATCTTGCATGCTACACCAAATCAGAAATATTGAACTAAATGATTCTGTGCTTCATTGAAAAATTAACTAAAGGCACATGCACGGCTTGAAAAATGATTTGTTAAGCATTTCTGCGCATACGTAGGTATCTGTCACTGTTTACTTTTTCTGATGTACCTTTTTAGCAGTAGACCTACTGGAAGACCTCGTCGTAGCAGAAGCCATTCGGACAATGATAGGTAAAATACTTTTTACACCCTTTAAATTGAAACCTAGATGACTGTGTTCCTTTAACTGTAGGTTTTAAAAAAGTTTCTCCTGCAAAAAATGGTAAACAATTTTTAATGTACTAGATGTCTAAGAATAGTGTTTTTACATTCAAATCTCCTCTCTCCCCTTTATTCTGCTAGGTTCAAACACCGCAATCGATCTTTTTCAAGATCTAAGTCCAATTCAAGATCACGATCCAAGTCACAGCCCAAGAAAGAAATGAAGGCTAAATCACGGTCTAGGTCTGCATCTCACACCAAATCTAGAGGCACCTCTAAAACAGATTCTAAAACACACTATAAGTCCAGCTCAAGATATGAGAAGGAGTCGAGAAAAAAAGAACCAGCTAGATCCAAATCACAGTCAAGATCACATTCTAGATCTAGGTCAAAATCCAGATCACGGTCATGGACTAGTCCCAAGTCCAGTGGCCACTAACAGCGTATCCATGTTGTTTTTAGGCATGTAAGATTCATTTACACACAGTTCAGTTTACTTAAATTATCAGGAATATGATGTTGCAACAGTGCTAAAAAACTTTTCTTTGTCAGTTTTCCCTGTAGCCGACTGGTTCAAATTAAAACAGTGTTGAGAAGCCACTGAGAGAGAGCGAGAGAGAGAGAGAGATAATGTCCACTTGGTTAAATGTCATGGGCAGCTACTGATTTGGTTGTGGTGTCTCTATGTATATTTTTGTAAAGATCTGCATTTTTAATGGTTAGATATTGGTGATGACTTGATTGATCGTAACTTGCAACATTGTCCTGTTAAAAATGTCATACCCACTGAGAAATTGGTACCGGTTTGTGCCGAACAGTTAAACCAGCTGTTTAACTCGTTCTCTAATGCTAAGCGTTGTGATAAAACAGCAAACTGGACAGCTGTGACAGCAAGCACTGACTGCTGTGAAATGCAGACTGGCAATTTTGTGTTTCCCTTGGTCAGGGCAGGCTTCTGTGTCCTCCATGCCCGCTGCCACCAGTGGGCTGGTCAGTGGAGCTCTGTGGAGAGATGTTCTTGAGATTTCTCCTCACCCCTGCCATCCTGAGATGGTACTAACACTGCATGTACGTGGGGAGTGAGTTGGGCTTGGAAGGTCTTTCAGAGACCGCGCAGTGTCGCGACTTGTCAGGATAGAGGCTTCACTGCTTTTGACCTGGCTGCTAGTACGAAATGTGTGAGGGGGGGAAAAAAACCCACCTTGAAATGGAAAACTGAATTCAGATTTCAGCAAACAGCAGAGCAACTAAATACTAGGTTGTGTGTACATTTTACGCAGTTTTGTATCTATTCTAAATTTTAGTGAGCAGTTAACCATAAAATTGCTTAGTTTTCCTGCTGTTAGATACCAGTAGATTGTTTCGAGTTGTGTGTGTACAGTATATAAGAACTAAACTTTTATGCCAATGACTCCTGTGGTTAGTTGGTGTATTCCTAGGTATAAACCTGTAGCCATCTCTCTTCTTGAGTAACAAAGGCTTGCTTTTACACATCAAAAAGTATTTGGGCAGGCAAGTCTGAAATCACTTCTTCCTCTAAAAGGATAGTGGTTTGGTTAAAAGATTTCATTTTACTTAAGAACAAACGTTTGAAGTTGGATATGAACAAGAGCTGCATCTCTAGCTATTTAGTTTATCACTAATGCAGTATATTTAGTAAATTGAATGTGAAAAATAACAAACCCAGTGTGTAATCTTACCAGTATTTCTCTAGAAGGCGAGATACTTTGTTATGAAAATGGCTTTTGGCATTGTTTTTTTCTCTTTATCTTCAAAAGCCAGCATCAAACACCTGGTGTTCTTTGCCGTCTTATGTAGTAGCATCTGAAGGCATTGATTTCAAGAAGTTCCTTTTTAGAGAAATGTTTGGGGTTTAGTGTTTCCAGCAGGGCCTTTGAAGAAATGCAGATGGCTTTTATTAAATCTTGGCAGTGGAACGTGCTTTAGGGGGTTGATTCTAGAATCGTTGTACATTTGATAGTATTTCTAACTTTTTCTTTACTGTTTGCAGTTAATGTTCATGTTCTGCTATGCAATCATTTATATGCACGTTCCTTTAATTTTGTAGCCTTTCCTGGATGTATAGTTTAAAAACAGCAAAAAGTCTATTTAAATCTGTAGCAGTAGTGTGCAGCTCTAGCAGAGGAAAGTTGTGGGTTTAAACTTTGTATTTCCTTTCTTATAGAGGCTTCTAAAAAGGTATTTTTCTATGTTCTTTTTAACAAATATTGTGTACTACCTTTAAAACATCAATGTTTTGATCAAAATAACTAAAGACCCAGCTTATTTTCTGCTTGCTGTAAATTTAGCAAACATGCTGTAATAAAAAAATGAAGGAAATACTGATCCACTGGAATTATTGTAGCTTTAGAATTTGACTCCAGAGCATGGTTAGGATTAGCGCTATGCATCCCTTAGGGAGTAAAATCCTTACTATGGTATTTCAGTAGGGTCAGGAATTTATCATTTAACGCCTGAATAAGTATCGTTTCACATTCTTAAAGGGGTACGAGGCAAAACAAGAATTATAAGCCTATGTTTAGTCGAATATGTTGACATTTCTTTTCCATTAACTTTCATTATTGCTGTATTGACTTCCCGATGGTTAGAGTTCAGAAGGTACTAGCCAGGTTCTGAACTACTAAATATCAACAGCTGAAGATTCACCTTAGCGCTTTGTATTTGCCACATCAGCAGTGGCGCCAGCAGCGGTTCTGCAGGAGGTGGTAGAACTTGGCTGCTGCTGTTAAAAACGTGAGCTGCCTCCTGGCACTTGTGGTCTTTACTACTGGTTCTTCTTATGCCACTGAACAACTCTGAAAAGCACTTACCTGCTTTGGTAGCCCGGCTCTTCGGCTCTGGACGTTGAGCTGTCCATAAAAATGGCTCGTAACAGCAGAAAATCCCACCCTGCTCAGTTTTCTTAAATTAATAGGGTCTTGCAGACTAAAATCCTACGTAGAAGTGTTGCACCTGACTGTGCGTGGGGAGCGTGGTTGTGTTTTGGTCAGCAGCCTGCGAGGGATGGCTGGAACCCATCTTCGCCTTAGTCCCGCCAGGCGGCGGCTGGATGGGTGGGGAGGCGGGACGAGAACGGCTTTGTGCACAGGCTGAGGTTGGAATCTGGGGCTGCAGAGTAACCGTAACTGTACCGTAACTGTTTTGTCAGCATGTCCTTATGTTGTGTGCCTCGACATTGATGTGTAGCACAGTTTAAATTGTTTTGAAAATCCAGTTCATTGCAAGTATAATGCAGTATCTGACAGTTCTGATGGTTCTTTCTTTCTCTCCCAGAGGTAGGACTAAACTTTGACTTGACTTGTGTATATGAACAAGCCAGAAAAGCCGAACACAAACCCACGATGTTTCAAGAGTGCATGAATAAAGATGTTGTCCTAGTTCTTGCTCCCATGGAAAAATTGTGAAGAAGCTGTTCTGTGGGCCTTTCAGTTGGGGACGAGTTAGCAGGATGTGGCCAAAAGGGCAGGGAATGTTTCCGCATTCATGCAAGTCAAGCCACAGCCCACCTAGATAACATCTCCCTTCCTTGATGCAGGCGTCCCGGTCCTGCTCTAAGAAACCCAGTAGCCTGTCTCGTGCAAGCTACCTGCAGGTTATGCACAGCTGGAATGCAAGAACATACGCAGGCTACAAAAGATCGTGTGTAGGCATCTTTCTTTTGGAGTCTCAAGAACGGTGGGAATCATGGGTTTTTTTCTGTGGTAAAGTAGATTTTGTCATTCCTGCAAAATTTGTAGAATTGAAGTAGTATGTAAAAAAAAAAAACAAACAAAAACAAACCTCTGCTGAAAGTACTGGCTGTGCTCCCAAAGTATCTGCAGTGGCTTTTTGCTCTCCGCAGGAATAGAAGGCTCTATTGGAACTTCTTTTTCACCTCAAGTCCGTGCACCCAACTGATAATTAAAAATCTTAGTGGTCAAGTAGCTGGGTGTTTAAATTAGGGACTGTGCTAGACTGGTCTGGGAAAGCTCGATGTTATCCTTTCTATGTCTTTTAAAGATGTTTAAATGTACAGTATAATGGCTTTATTCAAAGTGGGAATTCTCAGTTTCGATGTTGCTTTGAGCTCTCTCCTTGGAAGAGCTTGTTTTCTCTTCCGTGCTGCTCAGCCCGGGCTAACCGCTTGTGCCAGAGGAGGGCAATTGGATTGATCCACGCTGCAGCACTGCTACGCAGTCTTTGGCAGGGATGATGCAGATCAACATTTTAAAGTACACGGGGATAAATTTACACATTTTTAGGACATAATCACCCATTGATAATTGCTGGTTTTCTCCATTTATCTTGTAACTTGCTTAAAAAGTCTGTAGTCCATTGCTATTTGTCTAAAGATGCTCTTACCAATGAGACTATTCTAGGAAGGGAAGACTGTGTACCCTGTAGCGTGTTTGATCAAAAGATGCTGATGTTTTATTCATACACATCCTTTCTTCTTGAGTTTTGTGTTCCATCTGTGCAAATAACCCTGTGACTTGGGAATAAAATGTACAAGTTTTGACTATAACTTGAGAGCACCTTCTGACTTGATTCATGTAGCCTGTTGGAGAGGATCCCCCCGGGCTCTGCCCGGAGCCCGTGCTGGGGGGTCGCAGGCCGCTCCAGCCATCACAGCGGTACCGGCTCAGCTTGAGCGGGGACAAGCTCTCTGGGTTTCCCGGCGGCCCCTCAGCAGCTTTGGGTTGGGATTGTGAGTAGTTAGTGTTCACGGTCGTGCTCAGCAGGCAAGGGCTGTGGTTCCAGAAACCTCCCTTGTTAAGGGATTCCCGGCTTGCTCTGACACTCAGAGCACAGGCCTGGGCTTCTCAGGCTGCCAGGTCTTACCAGAGAAAGGTAATGGGGGAGTTGGGTGCCAGTTAGGGATACGAAAGGGGGCATTTACTCCACGGATGTGACGCATCAGAGCTTTGCAGACCCCCCTGGGCTGCTGTCATCCCACTTTCCCATTTACCATCATAAAATACAGAGAGGTTCTTAGGGGGTGAAGAGTTTATTTAAGTTTTGTTGTTCCCAATTCGTACACACGCCACCAGCGACTGACAATTTGAAGTGAACACAATTGTGACTGGGATACGGCTCATTCGCTGGTGCCTGTCCAGGTCCCAGCGATGCCATTTTCAAGTCTGCCAATTCCATCTTATTTGGAACAATAAATTTGTAAACATTCATCCAGCTGCCACAGCGTTTTGGTACAAAAAGACATTCCAATGTTTCACAACCCGCTGCTCCCCAGAATGAAAGCCCTTTGTCAGCAATCCCAATTTTGAGACAACCCTGGGTGCAGTTACCGAGGTCAGCTGCTTGCCACAGGCTGGCAACGGCCCTGCCCCATTCTGAAGTTGCATTTCCAGTAGATACGGGACAAAGATGCATCTTAGAAACAGAAAAACGGTGCTTCCGTCGGCCATTCACACTCCCTGTGAAACACCGGAGTGGGTTCTGAACACCCTCCTGTTCTTCATCACGTCATCCAGAACACGAGCATCTTCAACTTTAACAGCCTTTTTTTTTTGTTATTATTTTTAATTTATTTTCTTTAAAAAAAATCTAAATAAGCCTCTTTTGCACTGATTTTACTTCAAAAATGAGCTCATGACTAAGTAAAATGTGCATATTCACTGTTAAGTGCAAGGGCACAGCCACAAATTTTTTTTTTTTTTAACAAAATATCTTTTTTTTTTTTTTTTTTACATCAGGCCATGTACTCAACATGGTCCACTTACATTCAGCAGTTTTGTACTAAAAATATTTCTGTGCAGGAAAGCCCAGCATCAATTTACATATGCTACAGATTACACTTATTTACATGGCTCTGTCCTCCCTCCGACTGCGCTAACGCCCATCACAAGTGACTGTGGCTGGGCTGCTGCAGGGTAACCAGCTCCAGGCCAGCCCAAGGAGCTACACCCCCGGCATCATTAAAAGCCGATCCGAGCGTGGAGTGTGGAACTCAGTGCGGTGGGACGCCAAGGGTTGAGGCGTTTGGCAGCTGTCTGGTGGGGCAGTGCCGGCAGCTGGCACGGCCTGACGGGCCGAGACCACGCACCAAGCCCATCCCATGTCTCGGTTTCAGCCCCAGGCCTGGAACATTCGCCTGCCAGTCCAGGGGCAAACTAAGCTCACAGCTACGGCCTGCTGTGGCCAGTGCCTGGGCTGCTGGCTGCTTGGCACCTCCGCTCCGCGCCGGTCGCGTCTGGCTAGCAAAGCTTGAACAGGTCTGCAGAGCAGCAGGGACCTGACTGCAGCTTTCAGTGCCTTTTCTTCCCAGCTGATGCTGCACTCAGAGGCTGGTGTTCTAACACCGCAGAGTCACAATTCCACAGTCCCATTTACTCTCACAATAAATAACTGTAAATGGCGACCGTTCAGGGGTTGATTAGGTTGATTATGGAGAAAATACCTATTTCACAGTGAACACAGCACACACTTTTGAGGTAAAATGTTAGGGGAATGTCAACTTCCGCCCCCTTCTCTTCCCAGCGACTATGTGCAGCAAGAACATCTAGTTCTGTGCACCTGGAGTCGGGAATAACAATTCTCTGCTTCGAAACCCTGTAAATTTAAATAACTAAGAAATATAAAAGTTACACCTCAAGCCTGGACTTTAAGTAACGTTTTAAGCTGAAACGCCATCATTTCTTTATCAGAAGGTTGAAAAGACACAGGTACCCAGTGGCTTGGTGGCTTAGGAAGAACACTGGGTGAGGGCGGCTCGCTGAATTTTGCTCCAGCATAGTTCTGAGCGCTCTGCGGGGCGAAGAACAGGCTGCGATTTGACAGAGCTGGGCTCCACTTCTGGTCGCTGGGGAAGCGGACGTTGCTCTTTCCCCCTTTCTGCATGGCCTGCCAGGCGCCAGTGGGCGAGCTGCCTCCGCGCGCCCTCTCCTTCTTCATGCAGCTCTTCATCTGCGCGTTCTGGTCTTTGCTCTTCTGCCTGGTTTTAAGTTGTTGATGGTTCTGGGTGGTATTTCTAGACTGGGGAACCGGAATGTTGAATCTTTCTCCACCGCCCATCTTCAACTTAAATGTCACCTGTAAAAACGGGGAAAAGTCAGCAGAGTACAGCTATCAATCCAGCCAGGACTGGTACTGACCGAGAGCAGTGGGGTTTTCTCCTTTCCTGGACAGCAGCAATACCCAGGAACTTGCCGACACCCTCCAGAGAACTGAATTACAGTGCACGGGATCCCCCCGACCTGCTGCTGGCTGACCATATGTCGCACGTCGCCAGCGGGTCACACGCCAACCCACCCTTCGGGAACCGTACCCATCTCCTCATCAGCAGTCCCCGCTTTGCCTGCCTAGCTGCGAGACACCGGCCCTCTGGGCAGTCCCACCGCTGGACACGCCGCTTCCTTCCTCCTCAGCCAAAGGAAAGATGGGAACGACGCGTTGCTCAAAACGCAGTGCCACATCTAAGGCGCTGGTGTTTAATCCTGAAGACGCCGAGGCCAAGCTCGTTACACCTAACGATCTGGGCACAGTCTGCCCTGCTGACGTCACTCCCCAGGCTTTCTAAGTCCAAGAATTACTCTGATAAACCCAAAGTGAACCGAAACCAAGATCAGAGGGACAGCAGCCATCTACAGCTGAACCTCCCCACAGCCAGACACTATCACACACTCCCCTGACTCCCCTCCAGTATCCCAGTCCTCTCCCACCCCCACTTACCTTTCAGTCGTCTTCTCAGATCCCACACCCTCCAATTCTTGCCCCCTTTCTTGCTTCCAAGCCTGAAAGAGTAGGTGCTGCCTCTCGCTGGACTCCTTCCTTTGGCTGGGAACAGGCCTTTTCATGGGCTGATCTGCCGTGTTCAGCCAGGCAGCCGAGCCCAACATCGGATTCTCGGCACGGAAGCTCCAAAAGAGAAGTCCCGCTGCGTAAATGAGAATGAAGGCTGAACTGGGTTAAGGAAACAACTGTTTCTCTTTCAAATCTGAAAGAAAACCCAACTACAAAAACGAAACAAAAAGAAGAAAACCTAGAAATAATTCAAAGAGCTCATTAAGTCAGTTGTGTCTTTTTTGTTAACGGTGACGATATAAAGCCATAAAAACTGACACGGCAGCGTTTATCTTACTCAAGTTCACCGTCACACTTGGCATCTCACAGAGAACTGCTCTCCCTCTGTATCTAAAGCAGCATTTTAATAGGTAAGCAAGAACTTTACCCTTTTAATAAGGGGAAAAAAGGTGACATACAATGGAAAATGCTTTGGGATGAACTCCTGGGGAGCCGGCCGTCAGGGCATCGCTCAGAGCACAAAGAGACCCCCCTGAAAACTGCCCCCGACGAGG
>NW_010247138.1:286-2959 GCF_000690775.1 Eurypyga helias | reverse complement strand
GAGACAAGGATGTCTCTGACATTACTGGAGAATTCACAGTCAAAAGTTTAGTGACTGAGGCAAATGATTAATGAGGAACTTAATTTTTCCACTGATGCAAAACAGAAATATTATATGAACTTCCAGAATAAAAATGCAGCAAACCCAATCTGGTCATATGGTTTACGCAGTCCTGCAAGGAGCAGAGCTGGACTCGGTGATCCTTCCGAGTCCCTTCCAACTTGAGATATTCTATGATTCTGTGATCTGTTTATCAAATGTTTTTCAAAAGTCGTTAGACCTGCCAGGAACTGGGCTCTGATGACTGTTTAACGAGCAGTTAAGAATGGTACCTAGAAGCTATTACAGCTTGAGCACCAGTGTTACTGTCAGCTCTGAACCCATAAAGGATCCAAAGAAATGTGATCTTCGTTTGAAAATGTACTTTATGGCTGACATCTACTTCAAGACATTCTCCCCTCACCCATCATCAACTCAGAATCTGCACAGAGCACCCAGTTAAACCTGATGTAGCATCTCATCTCTAACACCCTATTCCTACCGACCCGCTTTGCTGGTTCATCTATGCTAACAGCAGCTTCCAGGCAAGGCCAGCGATTCTGTTAGGGCTGAAGGCTACACTAGATGCCGGTTTTCTAGCAGTGTAGTTACACTAATGAGGGATGTGATTCATCCCCGCCTCCTTAGCATGGATGCAGTTAGTGACACGCAATTACTTTTATTGCTACAAGAACAGGAAGGAGCTATACCAGTATGACGTGATCCACAGTACAGAGGTGTCTATTCTAGCACACGGAAAGGAGGGAGATTTGCATATACTTTTGTTTTGACTTCAGTTTTGTAGTTTGGGAGTAATTCCAATGATTTTTATGAAACTCAACACACATACCCCATCTGATGTGCTCTAAGTCTCTGCAGCACATCATACAGGAAGACCGAGTTTACAGTCTAGGGGGTTATTTAAACTGTTTATTTAAGCATTTATAACGCCTAACACACTACACATTATACTATATTATTTGTGGCTACTCCCAGACAAAAGAATTGGACGTTACACAAGAAAGAAATTGTCATGGGGAAAGAAGCGGATTAAATTTGTAGCCGAGCACTCAGCTGAAAACTAGGGGTCAGAAATGCTTGCGTGGATTTTTCTCCACTGCACAGCTTTATTCAAAACAAAAAAAGCCACAGAGCAGACCACACTAAAAACTCCACGAGATGAAGCTGTTCACAGCATCCTTCAAACCAAAGAATTTAAACAGTGCCCCCCCAATAAGCTTTGCTTCTTACAACTTAAGAGCAGTTGTAGCTTTTTTCTAAGGTTCATTGTGATGATAAATACACAAAAGTGTATGGCATGCACTGCCCCTTATTAGCATTTAATGCTGCTTGAACAACTACAATGCAAATACTCATCACAATAGATGGGAACTTCGGTGGAAACAAGCATTCCCACAAATTGTTTAAGAGTACAGTAAACGAATAGTACTATAAACAAAAAGCCCCAATCCTTCACTGCACGCTGCATTTGCTTACGGATTAGCCCACTAGCATCCATGGGGAAACGACATGTGTAGAAAAGCCTTTGAATAGAAAAAAAATGACAGCCTAAGAGGCGTTTTCTATTTATAGAAGTGTTCAAGTCAAGCCACATTTGTCTCAAGATTTGATTGGGTAGTTTTGGGGGTTTTCTTGTATTACTGATAGATTTTTGCATAAATAGGACGTTACAGGACAGAGTATGAAATCAGACAATTTTAGAGGCTCCATTTTGAATTACTCAATAGACAGTGTACCAGCACACTTCCTAACAAACGCGCTAACTTTCAAAAAGTGATGTTTGGAGTTTTACTTCTAAGCTACAGCTCAACACAAACCACTGGAAAATCTAAATGACCATGCAAGAAGTAATCAAAGCCACAAACAAACGGCATGCTGACACCTTTTAAAACTGCTTTTGTTTCTCTTATACAACTAGACAATCAAGATAAACACAAACTAAATTTGCTGTATATAACACATTAAGAAAACAACTACATCCTGCACAAACTCATCAATTCCCAATCCTCGTCTCTCTATTCAATACAGTAATACGTAAACCCACCCTGAAAACGGGGTTTTGCCTACGACCAAGGTGCTTAGGGGACAGTGTACAATGTTTAGTCTACTCCTGTGAATATATTTGAGGAGCAGAGGGAAAATCCAGCCCTATTGCTTACTGTACCTTGTATTTCTTAAAGGTCCTTAATATTTTTATCCATACAATGTAGGAGGAAAAGAGAAAAGGAATATGATTCTGTTCACAGCACCTTTCGTGTCTTGCGTATGACTGTCAGAAATGACAATCGTAGAAGCCTAAGAGCATAAGAAACAGCCGTCTTCAGTGCATGCCCACCTGACAGCCCTTCTTGGAAAGTTGGCTTCCCCTGTCAAAAGCAGAAGATGAGAGGGCGAGGGCACACACGTGTGCACATATACACACATGCTCACATGTACGTGCATGAGAACATAATGACTGGCTAAAACCGCAGCAGTGCGCGGCAGTACTGAGAAAACCCTCACGGCTCTTTTTAAAACAGGAAAACACCTCTGGGTTGGAAGCGACGATGAAAACACCCCCACAAACGGAGAGACCTCACGGGCCAGCCCCACGGCGGGCGGAGGGAGGAGGAG
>NW_010247138.1:0-255 GCF_000690775.1 Eurypyga helias | reverse complement strand
GGGGGGGGGGTGCCCCCCGCCGCAGCTTCTCCATCCTGCCCCTCGGCCGAGGAGAGGAAGGGCGGAGGGCGAAGGCAAGAGGCAAGAGCGTGAAGCAGAAACAGCCCAAGAGGGAAAATGTGGCGAACGTCGCCTTCAGTGAGGAGAAATCCCACTCTACACCCACACGTACGCCCTTCCAGAGGAAAGAGGGGGTCCCCTCCCGAACATTCCCTGAGGAAGTTTCTCCCCCTCGCGCACACAGTTTCAGATCGC
>NW_010247137.1:0-3961 GCF_000690775.1 Eurypyga helias | reverse complement strand
TTCTATTCTATTCTATGATTAACCCATGTTGCAGTCACCCCGACTGCCAGAAAGACTGCTGCCCGTTACCCCTCAGAGACGAGACAGCCGTGAGCTGTGGGCATGGAGCTATCCTCACTCACTCGCTGTGCTGTTAGCGATGGCGGAAATTGAAATGCCAGCTCGCTTTCCTGGCCGTTTGAGCTCACAACTTGTTCTGGAAGGGCAGCAGGTAAGTACGGTCGCGTGAAGGTTTGGAGATATTTATGCACGTTGGCCATTCTGGGCAGGTTATAAATTTAATAGCAATTAGGAACTTTCGAAAGGCGATGTTACAAATTGCCCCTTGTTGGAATGGAAGATGATCACTGCGATACGAGATTATCAAAATTTGATAGTTTTATAAACAGTTATGCATTTTCTGCTTCCTTAGCAGAATCATAGAATCATCATAGAATCACAGAATGGTTTGGACTTGGAGGAACCCTAAAGACCATCCAGTTCCAACCTCCCTGCCGTGGGCAGGGACACCTTCCACTAGACCAGGTTGCTCCAAGCCTCATCCAGCCTGGCCTTGGACACTTCCAGGGATGGGGCATCCACAACTTCTCTGGGCAACCTGTCCCAGTGCTTCACCACCCTCTGCGGGAAGAATTTCTTCCTGATATCCAATCCAAACCTCCCCACTTTCAATTTAAACCCGTTACCCCTGGTCCTGTCACTACAGGCCCTTGTAAAAAGGCCCCCCCAGCTTCCTTGTAGCCCCTTCAGGCACTGGAAGCCTGCAATAAGGTCTCCCCAGAGCCTTTCTAATTCTTTTTGTATTTTCTTCTGCTACAGTTTCGACTTTGTCCTCAAATCTTGATTACTTAGCTTCCTTTTCACCCACTGAATTATTTAATTCTTATTTCAAAAACTCCAGAAGTGTTTTAGTTGTTCAAGGTAATATGTGCTTTATGCCACGCATCAAGGGTGACATACACAGGAAGCATAGGAGAGAGGTTTTTTAGTCCGTCTCCTCTTGCCTTTCTAAGTTTTTTCAGTCTGTATGATGTTTCCTACTTCTCTGACAGGCAAAAGTTATTTAGTGCTGTGGGCTGTCATTCAAAATGCAAAGTAAAGTTCAGACTATGACGTGGCATTATACCAATAATGGAGGGATTTAAACACTAAAATCGGAGCAAACAGCAAATGAGAAAAAAAAGAAGGAATTTGAGAAAGAAAGAAATACAGACTGTAGTTTGGACAATTTTATGAACTGTCTAACTTGGCTGTTTGAGGGATGAAATCCTCCCCACAACACACACAAGGTAATGTCCCATGTGAATTTACATGGAAGTACAGCAAGTCAAACGGAGCACACTAGGGGCAGGAGAAGATGGATTCAGCAATTGAAACGATACAGGAGAATTCAAGTAGGTTCTCAAAAGGAGAACAGGAAATGTCACAAGGAAAAAAAAGTCCCCTCAAGACAACATGAGAAAATTAAATGTAGATTTTAATTATTTTCCCCCAAAAAAGGTAACAATTTAGAACTGACAACCAACACAAGCCTTAGCACCTCACAAGTACTAGAAGCGATACTGTCCAGGCTTTGGACCTGCCTCTGGCAAAGCCTGACAGAAGTAAAGAATTATGCAGCTTCTCTTAGTCCTGTACTGTTAGACTTTCATGGACCACAAAACCAAGAACAAATACAAATATAATAGCATTTTACTAACATTTTAAATACACTTTAACTATTGTATTTTCTTCTCCACAGAGAACTTTACAATTATGCAAATTATAAAGGACAAAACTCTCCGCAACAGCTAGGAAAAATGCAGTCATATAACAACTAGCTTGTTCCTTTTCAATTCTTACATGAGTGATGTTCCTAGGACAATCAACTGTTTCAGGAACACACCACTGACATCTGAAAAAGAAGAGAGAAAAATGATTACTAGTGGAAAATCATGCAGTAGAAACAATTCCTTTGTTCACATATTTAACTCACTAAAAGTGAGAGGTGCAAGAGTACTGTCTATTTTTTTCTGCAGCTGTCACAAATAATTTTTGCCATATAAAATGTGATCAATTTAATATCTACCTCAGAGGATGCTTGTGAATAATCTACCTCAGAGGATGCTTGTGAAGGTTAGTTCAGTGTTCATGAAATGCTTTGGGATTCTTAGTTTTACAGGACTTTAGCATTACAAATTATTTTGTGGCTCTATTACTTAACGGTTACTTTTGCTGAGCAAACCAATCTTGCTTGTTGAGCTTGAAATGTTTCACTTGCAATCTTGGTCTGACACACTTTCTTATAGCCTGAGATTTTTGCGGAGTAGCTGATGGCCAGAAGCTGGTGGGTCTGTGGCTTGGGAGAGGACGTGGCTATGCGTTTGGGCTCCAGAGGTTCCAGCAGCAACGCTTGGCGATGCAGCCCTAAGACGCCAGGTTTTTTCATACAGACCTGGGAGTTTGACAGCACAAGACCTCAGTTTTGCAAAAATTTCCAGACTCCTATTGCAAACCAGGACTCATAATCCTCCTTGAAGGTCTTAGAGGAAATCAATTCTAGGAGGAGTGTTCTGTAAAAGATGTTTTCCTGAAATGAATTAAAACGAAATGAAAATACTCTTTCTCTGAAAATATATTTCTTTTCTATAAATGTGGAAGAAGTTTTAAAAAATTAAACAAGAACGTTTTAAAAAGTCTGGTATTTGCCTACACCCTTAAGATGCAATACATTTTTTTGTTTTAGTGATATTGTTGTGGTTTAAACCCAGTCAGAAATTAAGCACCACACAGCCGCTTGCTCACTTCTGCCCCCCTCGTCCCCCCCAGTGGGTTGGGGCAGATAATTGGTGGAAAAGGTAAGAAAACTCATGGGCTGAGCTAAAAACAGTTTAATAATTGAAAATAAATGAAATAAAATTATGATACTATTACTACTACTACTAATAGTAATAGCAATGGAAAATAATACTAAGGATTATAAAATATACTGAAAAGGAAAACAACAATGGAAAAAACCCCGTGATACAACTGCTCACCACCCATCACCTGATACCCAGCCAGTCCCCAACCAGCGAGAGCCAGAGAACAAGAGCCTCCCAGCCAACTCCCCCCAACTCTTATACTGAGCATGACTTTTTACAGCATGAAATATACGTTTGGACAGTTTGGGTCAGCTGCCCTGGCTCTGTCTCCTCCCACCTTCTTACAGAGAAGAAGCTGGGAACACAGGTGCAGTAGGAGAAACTGAAAAAGTCTTTAGCTTGATATAAACATTGCTTGGCAACAAGTAAAAACATCAGTGTGTCATCAACATTCTTCTCAGCACAAATCCAAAACATAGCCTCATACTAAAAACATCAGTCTGTCATCAACATTCTTCTCAGCACAATTCCAAAACATGGCCTCATACCAGCTACTGTGAAAAATAACTCTATGCCAGCCAAAGCCAGCAGTTATTCACCTCAGCAAGTTTATTTTCCCACCTATACGCACCATTTCTAATTTCAGTCTTAGTGAATTCGAATCACCCATCAGAATCGGCCTGTAGAGGCCGATTCTATGAGCGGGTTTGTATTTGTCCTGCAGTGCTGTTCTAACATTAACTCTTGTTCCCTTAGTAAACAGAAAGCTACAAAGCACTTGCAAACAGTCTGATGTTGGGAGTGGGCAGCACCCTCATCTTCCAGGGATGTCCATGGTCTGATCCTATCCGGGCATACCCAGCAAAGATTTGGTGGTCCAAGTCACCCTGAATGCAAATTATTTCCTGTTTCAGGAAAGCAAATTAAGAAGCTTGATCTTTCAATATTCCTTAAAAGCCAAGTATAGCTTTCTGTGCAAGCGCAAGTCCCAGAGCGGCCGAAATGTTGACAAGACGGGCCTCGGCCAGTTGCCTGACCCCAGGAGCAAGCTGCCACCTGGCCTGGGGCAGGTTGGTGGGGACACCTGGCTCGCAGGCGGCCGTGCACCGGCGAGGCCT